>NC_051232.1:1739390-1901890 GCF_015220715.1 Pygocentrus nattereri | reverse complement strand
CCCTGGCCATTTAAGAAGTTAAAATTTATTTAGTAAATATTTTTTACCACAAATGGGTATATATTATATATAAACATATATTTGAAAGCAAATTCTCTAGACCAGCAAACATCTCTTCGGGCTAGCTCAGCTCTATATTTATAATAGCTTATAATGCAAAGGATTATGGGTGATCAAGGCTCAGAAAAGTACATCCTTCTTTTTGACAGTTCTTTAGCAACCACATAAAAACACCATAGAAATGGCCTAGCAACTCCTTTGAAACCACCTGGGATACCATAGCAACCACGTAGCAAAGTCATACGTTTTATAAAATGTTTAAATAACCAAGCAAAGAAATACAACAGCTACAACATCTTTAACCTTTAACGTGTTGTTAGCTACCTTTGTCAAGCCAACTTCAAGTTCATTCACACACTTTCCATTTCTAGTTGTTATTGTTCTGATTTGAATCTTGTTTATTATTTGAACCGTGTTTCTGCTCTTTTTGTACGATAGGACCTTTTATAGTGAGGGTGTGTGTGGTGTTTCTGTCTTCTTGCTGTCTTTCTTTCACATTCCCTTATCCTCTGTGTTTATCTCTCACTCTCTCCTTTTCCTGTTTCTTTTTCCCTTTGTTGTTTTTTTTTCACGGCCCCAAATACACGTCCTGGAGGATTTATCCTCCTCTGCAGTTAACTGTGCCAAAACTTTCCTCAGCACACACACGTATACAAAGATAGACTCTCACTCTGTGTGCGTGTGTGTGTGTGAGTCAGCGGGCGAACTGGGTGAGTGTGTGTTTAATTGGTCACGCTAGTGTTCCCCTTCACAAACTCTGGGCTCTCTCGTTTGATGTTGCTCTGTTCCTGAGGGAAGCTCATTCAGAAAATATAGCCCATAATAGCCCGCCCACGGTTACCAACTGGGGAGTTGTCATGGAGACTGCATGGAAAACTTGCCTCATTTTCGTTTTGTCTTTCTATTTCCTCTCTGTCGTTTTGCTCCTTCCTCTTCTCTCCCCCCCTCTCCATTTCTGTCTCTCTCTTTCTGATTCCTTCTCTCATTCTGTCTATCTCCTGATTTTTGTTTCTCACATCCTCAATAGAGCCTTATTAGGGCCTTAAATTTTAAGCCAAACCCAAATATTGTCTGTAGCCAAACACAATTCTGTATGAACCCGAACTGTAACCCCACACAATTCCCGACTGTAGCCCTGTGAAGTTCCGTATGAATCTGCCTATAGACCAAAAAAGACTCTGTCCTGGTCTATTATGACAAAATTTAGTTTGAATCTGATTGTAGCCAGACAAAATTCTGACCAAACCCCAGTGTGAATAGTTCAGTCCCATCAGGTTGTAACAAATAGTTGAACAGCTGTCTCCTGTCCACTTACACTCTCTCTCTCAACTCTTTCTCAGGAGCACTTTATGGGTGTTATGAAGAATCAGGAGTTTCTGCTGCTGCCAGCAAGCGAGGTGGAGAAGCTTTTGGCATCAGATGACATGAACGTCCCAGACGAGGAAACGGTGGTATCGGCTCTGCTTAGCTGGGTCCGCCATGACCCCCCCACCCGCCAGTCGCAGTTGCCCGGCCTTTTGGCACACGTCCGTCTGCCTCTACTCAAACCACAGGTCAGTCTGACTGTCAGTGAATACATCAGTCACTCTGACAGGTCAGTCTAACTGTCAACCAATCAGTCACTTTCACACTGTCACCCAGTTGGAAAGTCTGGCTAGCTGCCCACCAATTACTGTAGTAGATCAGACTGTCAGTCACACCAACAGTCATGCATCCCGCGTTCATGCACATGATTTGTAAATTGTTTTAATTTTGACTTGTTTTGACCTAAAAGCTGTGTATGTGTCTGTGAGCTTAGTGGCAGTAACTGGAGAGGAAGATACTTTTTAATCCTTAAGATATCTGAAGAGGATGGTTCTTATCACACACTTCCTATTCACATACATGCAACCGCAAACTTTGACTCCTCCCCTGTGACTTTATCTTCTGTTACAGAGAAAAGAAACACACACACACACCTGTAGACCGCTTTGTTGGATTTTGCCTCTTAAACATAACTGAGATTTTTTTGTGTGTGTCTACTTGATGCTAGCAACTCTGTTTCTTCTCCAAGTTTTTTTTTTTTTTTTTTTGTAAAGAGTCTCCAAATTTGTGTATGTTCATTTCATTAGATTGATAGATTAAGTGCTTAAATTACTGACTGATTGTTTTTTGTCAGTTCAGGTGACTGTTAGTAGGGTAACTTGGGGAGAAGAAAAGAAGTCAGATGACTAAATGATGGGACCAACTCTTATTCTGACACATTTACTGAATGAGTTCTGAAATTTCATCTGGGTCTCTGCTTTTCTGAGACTTATTTCCCTGGAAACTTTTTAACATTGGAAAATAGTGATGTCTTCATTTATACAACGTAAAAGAAAGAAAAATAAAAGGAAAAGCTATTAACAGTATATATGAGGGATTGGTTTGTGCAAAAGAGCAGTACAATTTGGTTTTGAGGGGGATTTTTTTTTTTCCTTTTGAACTAAAAATGTGACAACATCCTCTGACAATGGAGAAAAGGCCTCTTTCAGCATTTTGCCCCATGTAATTTATAATTTTCTTCATAAAGCTGTTCACTGGCATTTCACATTTACATCCACACTTAATCTGTTCAGTCGTAATAATAAAGATTTTGCTATACTTATCTTATCTTGGCTTAAGTGGTGTAGAACCTTTACATTATGTGGACATTCTTGAAACTTTGAGAATGTTCTTTTCTCATTTGCAAAAATGGTTCTTGAAAGATCCATTGAAAGGTTCTTTGTGGAACCTAAAATGGTTCTGTGGCATCACTCCAAAGAACCCCTTTTGGCACTTGTATTTTCAAGAGCAAACCTCTGTGCCGTTTGGAGCATGTGCTGCTCTTGTTATGATGCGCACTGTAATTTAGGAGGTGAAGTACCATGAGGCTGTACATTTCCTTGGTCTTTATTCTTCATCCCTCTTCACTCCTTCCTCCATTTTCTTTTCCTCTATTCCCCTATTATCCACACACCTCTCCTCTCCATTCCACAATTTAATCCTCTTTTTTCTTCATTGAATGTTTGATTCCACGGACGTCTTCGCGGAAGCTCTCCAGTTCTGCTTCTGTTTCTCCCTCTCAGTAAATTTCTATAACCCTCGAGAAAGCAAAAAGAAGAAGAAGGAAGCAGGGAGAAATATTTGAATAAGTCTGGGCAATCGAGGCGATGCTTCTGCCTGGGTAGCCGCTTCCATTCCGTTCAATCTAAATGGAAATCGCAGCTTCTTTCATCCTCTTCGGGGAATGGAGATTTTTTCCCCCTCTTTTCAGCTCCCGGCCTGGTCCTCCGGACGTGAGCCTAATCATTTCTACCATATGCACACGCCCCTGTACACCGACTGAGAAGAGATGAAATACGAAACATTTGATACGTCTCTTTGACAGATAGACATAGCTGGCATAGAGCGCCTTTACGTCCAAAAAGAGATGAAAACGTTTGTTTTTCAGCAAAAAAAGCAGAGTGAGGAGGAGATGAGGAGAGGAAAGGAGGAGCAGGTGGACGTGATGGATGAAGGGAGAGAGCGAGATGAAAGGAGGAGATAGATGGAGGGACAGCAGAGGTAGACAGTGTGGTGTAATGAAGGTATAAGGTATGTTATGAAAGCTGTAGCTAGGCAGGCTCACTGGGGCAACTGATAGATTTTATACGAGATTCATTAAAGAGGCATCAAATTTGGATGAGGCACAGGCATGACACACACACACACACACACACACACACACACACACACTTCCCAAGCAGCACTGGGTTTGTTAACCTGTATGTGTAGCAGTATGCTTCAATATACATGGACTAGTCATGTGCACCTTATCCAGTACTGTGCAAAAGTCCGAGACCACAATTCTGTTTGTTGAGTTTACAATTAAAATGGTAAAAGTACTAATTATTATATGTAACAAAATTAAACAACACTAGATATAATATCAACTATATGCATATTTAATTGTGTATGTCATACTGCCACTTTAATTCTGTCCATCCAGTCTTAAAACCAATGAGATTCAGCTGCGTCCTCCCAACAAAGGAGTCACTGACATTCACCTTAGCTGCCTCATAAATTTCTTTGTCATGTGTACCTAAAATGGCTAAAGGAGATTTACATTAGATAGTCAAAGGGCAATAGTGAAAGTGAAAAACGGGAGTTTGCTGATAATCCACTTTTATAAACCACTTATTTATTTATTTATTTATTTATTGGAAAAATACAATACCTCCAATCACAGAAATACAATTCACCAATTCCCACCCCCCCCTTTTTTGAAACACATATGTACATGGTCACATACACACACATAACAACAAAACAACCCCCCCCCCCCCCCACAAAAAAAAAAACCCTTGATAAGAATGAAGGATAAAATAATTAAATTAATTACAAAATACTGCGTATTAAACAATAACCACCCCCCCACCAACACCCCACCTCAGCTCAGCACGACCAACACATATTTTGCTAGTTTCTCCATATTAGTGAAATAGGAAATAAAAGGTTACCATTCATGGAAAAATTTGACCGTACATCCCCTCAATGTATATTTAATTTTCTCAAGTTTAAAAAAAAACATGACATCCTTGAGCCACCAGGAGATAGAAGGATATTTAACAGACTTCCAGTGCAACATAAAATAACCCTCCCAGAAGCCTTTCAGATCAGGACAAAGAAAAAACATGTGGCTAAGGTGACAAGTAGAGCCATGGCATTTATCACATTTGTCTTCCATTTCCAGATACAGTTCAGATAGTCTAGCCTTAGAGAAATGCACCCTGTATAAGACCTTAAATTGAATAAGTCCGAGACGAGCACAAGAGGTGGTAGATCGTATCCTTTATATGGCCTGTTTCAGGGATTCCGCATGAATTTGAATTCCCAGTTCCCTCTCCCATGTGCACTTAAGTTTAGCAGTTGAGTGGTTGCTAAAAGCCAAGATAATGTCATACAGCTTTGAAATAATTCCTCTGTGTTGGGGAACAAATGAAAGCATGGTTTCCCACCGCTGTTCTAGAGGTAAATTGGGGAAGTTAGGAAAACACCACAAAATTGCAAATTTGAAAATAGCGAAACAAGTGAGTAACAGGGAGGCCGTGTCGAGATGACAAATTGGCGAAACTATCAACGACACCATCTACATATAAATATTTGAAATGTGTAAAAGCCTTGTCATACATAAATGTAGAGTCCAGTGATGGAGGAAATAAATGGTTATGTAAAGGACCAAAGGAAGAAGCAGCTACGAATTTACAGTGCTGTCTAAACGAATACCAGATCTTGAGTGTATTAAGAACCACCTGATTATCAGTGTACAGAGAGGATCCATCCATCCATCCATCCATCCGGTGATCCAGACCACAGAGAGGATAACGTATGTAAAGAGGAATAAAGTAGAGCAGATATAGAAGATCCCCAACTTGTCCCTTTTGAGAAGGAGAGCAATAGTGGCTTGTGTCAGGGTTGGTGGCAGTGAACCACTTTCTAAGGATTCATTGAATATGGATAAAAGTAGCGTCAGTATCCTGTGAGATTGAAGGGCAAAACAAAAATAGCAAGCAAGCAAAATGTATTTATATAGCGCTTTTTACAGCAGGTGTTGTCACAAAGCAGCTTTACAGGACAATCAGTATTACAGAGAGAAGAGAAAAGAAGAAAGAAAATCCGGGTCCGAGCCCCCATGAGCGTCACCAGCGGCGACGGTGGCAAGGAAAAAACTCCCTAAAAGAGGAAGAAACCTTGAGAGGAACCAAGACTCAGAAGGGGAACCCGTCCTCCTCTGGTCGACACCGGATAGCAAACATTACACCGGACACCGGACAGCAAACAGTGCCTGCTATCAACAAACACTAGTAACACCAACTTAGTGCAACAAACCAGTAAACCACCTAAAACTGCACAAGTGGGAAACTAAGGCTAGTGAGTCCATAAACTCTAAGCAATGATAGAACACAGAACTGAAAAGCTGTTAGTGTTCACTCAGAAATCAAGGTTTTGACATAGTGTCTGGCTTCCTCCACTGAAACGAAGCCCTTCTCAACACCGTTGTATGTTATGCGAAGTCGCACTGGGTGAATCAGACCATACCGAGCACCATTAATGCCATGAAGTTGGCGCCTGACCTCGTTGAATGCAGTTCGAGGCCGCGCTACCTTGGCAGTGTAGTCAGGGAAGATTGAGATGATCAGGTCTCTGACTTTATTCTGTCAGAACTATCTAGCATGGCATAAAATGTCAACGCAGTCACTGTGATAATAAAATCTGCACACAATAACTTGTGGATGATCATTGGGCTTGGGTTTGGGTTGGAGGGTCTGGTGGGACCGGTCCAAAAGTGGCTCCTTTACCAGAACCAAACACTTCTTTCAGTAAGGCAGCTACAGCAGCAGTCGTACAGGTGTCAGGACCCTCCAGTATTCCCAGTATCCTAATGTTGTTACGCCGAGATCTGGACTCCAAGTCTTCACATTTATTTTCCAGCTTGGCTGCGTTAGCTGTGAGGGACTCGATAGTAGCTTTCATCATGGCGATATCATCGGAGCACTCGGTGAGTGTGTGCTCCATCTCTCTGACCGTACTTTTTAGCTTGGACATGGTAGCATCATTAGCAGCTTTATCCTGTGCCAGCTGTGTCTTTAGATCGCAGATCAAGCTGGATAGTAGACAAAACATCGCAGAGAGTATCACCGAGTTCCTTTTTGAAGATATCAGCAATATCTTTCCTCAACGAGGCCAGCAACTCGAGCTTGAGAGCAGCGGTGTCAGGGTTAGCGTGCGTTGATAATTATATCAAGGTGGTCTTTAACTTTAGCACAGTGTTATTATTTGGTAGGTGTTTCAAATGAAGTGTATATTTGGAACACTAGCATAATAAAAGATCATTTTAAATGTTATATGCAAATAACATCCGGTATTTCTTTGAAGTACAGCTTAATAGACTACCATTTTCAGTCTTTGAATAAAGTTGGAGCATTTTGAAAAGTTGTTCCAAAAAAAGTAATAATTAGGTAAAAATTGTGATGTAAAAATAATTACTTCATGGTTTTCTCCTCGGGCAATCTTGCCGAGTGTTACTTAACATTTTTTATCGCTTTATTGGCCAAAAGCCAGCAATTACTGGCTAATGAAAATTCATAGAGGGGTGTATGTGTGTGTCTGTGTGTGTGTGTGTGTATTTGCATACATAATGTATCTCTGCTTTAATAAGTGTGTGTGTGTGTGTGTGTGTGTGTGTGTGTGTGTGTGTGTTAAAGACACGTGTCTGTGGGTGTGTATTATTCCAGCAGACTTCATTACTGTGAGATTAGGACACAGAGCAGTGGCTTCCTTCTAATTAAAAACCCTTTCGCCTGCTAGACCATGAGCGAGGGAGGAGATAAACAGGGAAAAAAAGAGAATGAGGGGATGAGTGTAGCATGCAGCACCTCGTTAAGGCGGCTCTGAGAGGTTGCAGCATGAAAGGATTAGACAGAATAAGAGAGAAGAGAGAAAAGTACCTGAAATCGGTATGCAAGAATTAGTATTCTTATGTCTGATCTCATTGGACTAATATTGAGAGGATAAATAAATGTGTGTGTGTGTGTGTGTGTGTGTGTGTGTGTGTGTGTGTTCTATATGTTCTGTATAGTTTTTTTCCCAGTATTTTGTATTATCATCATTATTTTTATTGTTACTACAAACCTTTGCCTTGAAACACAAATTTAAAAGAAAGCAGTGATTTGTAATCCACTTTGACCTGTATTTAAACAGTACAAAGACAACATATTTAATGTTTTTCATACACTTAATCAGAAATTGATGCCTGCAACATGCACCAAAAATGTTGGGACAGGGGCAGTTTAAGACGAGGAACATTGTGAAATGTTCAGAAACATCTCAAATAAGTGATGCAATCATGCTTGGACATAAAAGGAGCCTCCAGGAAAGGCCTCCTATATTAGCAAGGATAAGTCAAGACCTGTCAAAAAATGCTTCAGCGATTAATTCAAGAACAGCATTCCTCCTCAACGAGCAATTGCAAGGATGTTATGTATTACACCCACTGCTGTGCATAAATTAAAAAAAAAATTCAGAGAACCTGGAGAAATATATGTGAGCAAAGGGCAAGTCTGAAAACCACAACCAAATGCCTGTGAAATTCCATTCCTCGGAAACACTGCATGAAAAACCAATCACCACATGGCTTGAGAAACATTTGACATATCATTGTCAACAATTATTGTTTGTCGCTGTATCCACAAATGCAAGTTAAGGCTGTTTCATGCACAGTGGATGCCATATGTCAACAACATCCAGAAACACCGCTGACTTATCTGGGCTTGAGCTGATTGTGAAGTGGACTGATGCACAGTGGAAACATGTATTGTGATCTGACACGTCAGCTGTTCATATTGTTAAAGGAAATAATGTACGTCATGTTTTCGGACCAAGGAAAAAAGGTCCATCCAGGCTGTTGTCGGCGTAAAGTTAAAAAATCAGGGCCTGTCATACTATAGGGTTGTATTAGTGCCCATGGCCTACCCTGAAATATATGATTGTACACATTTTGGAGCATATTCTGTTATCTAGAAGACATCCATACTTTTTTCAGCATGACAAATCCAAGCCATGTTCTGCAGGTGTTACAACAGCAAGGCTGCGTATTTATAATTGTACATGTGCTGGACTGGGCTGCCTGCAAGCCAGACCTGTCTCCAACTGAAATTGTTTGGCACATTATAAAACACAAAGTTTGCCAACAAAGTTCTTGAAGGGTTATGCAGCTGAAGACTTTTATAGCTGAATAACTGAAAAAAAATCTGCTTTCAAGGCTAGATCGAGTAGTGTCTTCAGCCCCCAAATGGAAAGGTGATGTAACACATCGGTAAACATGTTCCTGGCCCTTTTTTTTTACTGTGTTGCAGATATCAAACTTAGAAAGTGTATATTTACAAAAGGTAAAAGGTAAACAATCACACTGTGTTTTTGTACTGTTTGCCTACTTTATAGAATTCATTAATCACTGCTTTTTGTGTTTTATTAGTGTTTCACAGACTGTGCCTTCTTTTAGCAAATATGATATTTATCCATTTTTGGACACCCAGTCTGAGGGACATTGAAGCGGTAAAGGTTTTGGGTTTTTTTAATTTTGTGTGTGTGTAGTTTTTTTTTTTTACATTGTCTGTAAATTTCATGATGAATGGGCCAAAAGAAATGACTCAAAATGGCTTAGAAAAATGTCTGGAACCATTGACTTACATTAAAACTAAAGTATGTTCTGTCCTTCTCTTCTCTGTAGTTGTCATTTTGAATATTTTTCCTCTGACAACAGCGATTGTATGTCATATTCAAAACATATATTGTTTTGGGGTTTTTTTGACATGGCGGGAAGCCTGCAGTGTGGAGTCAAGGTTTGTGGGTATTGTAGTGAAGCAAATTTAGGGTCCATTTCCCTCACAATGGATATTGTGGAATGAAGGTTTATGGGTAATGCGATTTTTTTGTTTCTCGGGTTTGTAGTTTTTGGCTGATATGGAGGGAAACCCACTCTTGAGGGACAGTGTGGAGTGTCAGCGGTTGGTCATGGAAGCTATGAAGTACCACCTGCTACCTGAGCGACGACCACTGCTGCAGAGCCCGAGGACACGTCCCCGAAAGGCCACTGTGGGGGCACTGTTTGCTGTGGGGGGCATGGACGCCACAAAAGGTAACAGAGCATACTGTATATAAAATGTTTGTTGTAAATGAATGTGGTTTAGGTCATTCAGTCCAAGCCATGGATGATATTTGATAGCAAAGGAAGAGTAAAGAATTGACAATGAACACACAACATGAGGCTGTCTTTTCTTGACCAGCCCAGATATGATCTTGTAATGAGAACATATGAGGACAACCAAGTGAAATGTTTGAGGTGAATGTGAGCGGGAATGTAGACTTATAAAACTGATTTCTAAACCAATCTAACGCTTCGTGAAGGCGGAGCTCAAAGTAGAGGGTGATGGTGCGCTCATTAACAGGTCGCTGACGTAAGTTATCATGGCTAAAAAGTCACACCAGATAACATGTTGGTCATGTGTGCAGAGAACACGTCACAGCCAGGAAAAATAAGCATTATCTTTTCCAAGAACCAGAACAGCCCTGTTAACTCATGATAGCAGTTCGTTTTGCTTGTGTTCTCCGTTGTACTCTGGATGTTAAAAGTGACAAACTAGAGGAATTTATGAATGGGTTTTAGAGGGAGCCTACCCGTTAGCAGCAGGTTTTCGGTGCAAGTTAAAAGTGAGAGACTAATTTTCACTTTTTCACTCTTACACGGGCCATCCCATGGTATTGAATGATGCACGATATGTATATCCTCATATTGGAACAGGAAGGGGCAATCCCCAAACTGTTCCCCTCAAAGTTGGGAGCGTGAACTTGTCCAAAATCTCTTGGTCTGCTGAAGCATTAAGAGTTCCTTTCACTGGAATTGAGGGGCCAAGCCCAACTCCTGAAACACAACCCCACACCATGATCCCCCCTCCACCAAACTTTACACTTGGACTTACACAGGTGGCATCCTATTACGGTACCACTCTGGAATTCACTGAGCTCCTGGGAGCGACCCATTCTGCAAATTTAGTGGTTAATAATGTCTGGTTTCAGCATTTTAAACTGCTGGACCTGCACCTTTAATTTTCCTTTCTTTATTTTCAGGTGCCACCAGTATTGAGCAGTACTGCCTGCGGAGAGATTCCTGGCGGCAGGTAGCGGTGATGAGTGGACGGCGGCTACAGTTTGGTGTGGCTGTCCTCGATGACCGGCTATACGTGGTTGGTGGGCGGGATGGCCTGAAGACCCTCAACACAGTGGAGTGTTACAACCCCCGGAGCAAAAGCTGGAGCATCATGCCTCCCATGTCTACACACCGGCATGGCCTAGGTGAGCCACGTCTGACCTTTGACCCTGAGTGTGTTTTTGGCTCCACTAAGGGCTTGTAGATTGTTTTGCTTACTGTTGACAATGAGTTGGGAAGAGAATTCTACGTTAATATCTGTGAGCATGTGTAGTGCAGATATATAGAGTCTTAGGCACCTAAACACAGGTAGCAAGTGAGTTTTTTTTCTGTGAAAACTGCATATAAGATTAGAATATATACAAATAAACAAATTAAATAAAAAGTAACAATTTCTTATTTTAAAAAAGAGACTAAATAATTTGAGCTGTCAACACCTAAGTTAAGAAAAGCTGACTAGACCTTAATGTTAATTACCATTAGATATTAGAGATATTCACAAGTCAGTTTAAGTTTCAGGCCTTTCAGGAGCGATTCCAGGTCAATCCAGGTTGTGTAGAGGATTTTAGTTTGACTAGTTTAGCTAAAGTCGTTGCATCGTACAAAGGTGAACTCTTACTAAAATGTCAGGTTCAAGACAGCTTCAAATAACAAGCCTTTGATTACTGAAAAACCTTCAGTCCCAAGGACAGACCTGAAACATGGTGTTTAAAAGGAAGAGGCAAAACAATTTGAAATGGTTGTTCAGTATCTAGTTTTTATGTAGTGTGCATAATGACGGCCTTATATCAAATGACTTTTCAAGCGATTTCACTATTACAGACAAATATCCAACATCGGAATAAAATAATCAGAGTCTTGTTAGAGTCGTGTCTCTCTTGCATCATCTTAATCATTTACTGTAAGGTGGTAAACTTAAATCACTAAAAGTCTTTTTCTCATCTTGATGCTCTGACAAAATCAACCGTATTTAATATTATTTTAAGTTTTAAATCTTGGCTCATGCAAATAGTGACGTGCCAGGGGGTGTGTGAGTGCTTGCGGGCGAGCGCATGCGTGCAGTGCAGTAGAGAGAGAGAGAAAAAGAGTGAAAATGTATGTGTGACTGCCTGAAATCTGTGTAAAAACGGCACATCTGCTCAACTTTAATGCAATAATTACATTAACTTAACATGTAAACTGCCTGCTTTAATATATCAGGACTTTAACAGCGTTATTGAAGAATTATTGATGTTTCTTCCTCATTTTTTTGCTTTCTCTTATGCTGTTTGTTTTTTGTGGTTTAGTTCATGACACCCAATCAACAATGCCGAATCGCCGCATTATTTGTTGATGTGTAAATCTTTGTCAAATTTTTAAAAATAACTGCACATTTTACAGGTTAATGAAAAATATTCTGGGTAATGATCTGTCAGAGAATGGAATAGGAAGGAAAAGTGTTTATCTGCTTGTAAACGTCCACCAGGTCCATGATGGTGAACAATCTCAAACATCTAGTTGCAGTCTTGTAAATAGCGACACTGCAAGATTTCTTGTATTTACAAAAACATAGTCTGTGACTAAAACTTGTGACGCTGTCTTTAGATCTGACAGTGTCAGACTTTCGTCTTTCAAAAGTGTTTTCAAAGTCTTTTTCAAAGTCGTTTAGTGTATTGTTAGCATAAAGCACAGTAGCTAATACAGCTAAAGTTTTAATAACTTTAAAAAAGAATGTGACTTGTAATTTACTAAACCTTAAAGTATTATAACTAGTGCACTGCCTAACGTGCTTCCTAGTACCCAAAATACAAAGCTACAGACTAGCCAGCTGTTTCATGTTGTATTTTCTCTTTCCTTTGAACATTAAATTTACTGCAAGTGCTTTAATCTGTACATCAGGAAGGTTTTCCTTTAACAAAGTATCTTTATTTGAAGCTGAATTGAATCTGATGCCTAATGTACTATTACTGTACTGTACTATTACTGTACTGTACATAAAAATAGATACTGTGTATCTAAATTGTGTATTGAATTGAATTATGTGTATTGTGCTCCTGTGTGTAGGGGTAGCAGTATTGGAGGGCCCCATGTATGCAGTGGGAGGTCATGATGGGTGGAGCTATCTAAGCACAGTGGAGCGTTGGGATCCTCAGGCACGACAGTGGAGTTTTGTCGCGTCTATGGCGACTCCTCGAAGCACTGTGGGAGTTGCAGTTCTAAACAGCAAGTAAGTTCTGATAAGTGTGCTACACCAGGGCTGCTACTAATTATTATTTCTCTAATGGGCCATCGACTACAGCTCTGTGCAAAAGCTAAAGAAAACCCTTTAATTTGTTTAATTTTCAGTCAAAACAACCATGAAGTATGAGTTATTCATCTTTTAGTATCAGGAAAACAGCAGAAAATATCTGTTTAACAGAAAATTATACAGAAGCCCCAGCAACTAAATATAATGGTGATTTTTTTCAGTATTTAGTGTGTTTAACCTTTGACATTATTACAGCTTCTGTTTTTTTTTGAGAGACTTGCTTTCAGTTTTCAAAGTATTTTTCCATGCTTGGATTGTCAGTGCAGCCCTCTTCTCCCGCTCTTCACACACTGAGAGCAACACCGCAGAAGAAATGCCAGCACAGGCCTCCAGTATCCGCAGTTTCAGGTGCTGCACATCTCGTATCTTCACAGCATAGACAATTGCCTTCAGATGACCCCAAAGATAAAAGTCTAAGGGGGTCAGATCGGGAAACCTTGGAGGCCATTCAACTGGCCCACGACGACCAATCCACTTTGGAAGCTGGCACGTTCTTTGAGTTTTTCCAGCAAGATGGTGCACCACCACATTATGGGTGTCAGGTCCGAGCATTCCTAGATGAACAGTTTCCTGGAAAGTGGACTGGTCGCGAGCTGTGAAGATACGAGATGTGCAGCACCTGAAACTACAGATACTGGAAGCCTGTGCTAGGATTTCTTCTGCTGTGTTGCTCTCAGTGTGTGAAGAGCGGGAGAAGAGGGTTCCAGTGACAGTCCAACACAACGGGCAGCACTTTGAACACATTTTATAAGTGGTCAGAAACTTGTAAATAACTCATGAAAGAATAAAGTTATGTTGAAACCAAGCACACCATTGTTTTTCTTGTGACATGCTCAATAGGTTTGATGTCACATGACCCTCTTCCCACTGAAAAAACTAAAGTTGGATCCAAAATGGCCGCCATGGTCACCACCCATCTTGAAAAGTTTTCCCCCTCCCATAAACTAATGTGCCAAAACAGGAAGTTAATATCACCAACCATTCCCATTTTATTTGGGTGTATCCATACAAATGGCCCACGCTGTATAATGATGTTCTGGATGTTAGTATGTTTGTTTACCCATCTCCAAGCCTCTCCTCCTCGAGGAAGTCCAGTATTATATGTAGTTAAAAAGCAGCTCCTGGTTTGACCAATCAGTGCTCAGTAAATTGAGCTCATGATGTAATTGATGATATTAACGAGTCTCTGTGGCGGCTGTGAAGGTGTCCAGGAAAAATGGACCCTAGAAATTCTTGTTACTGTTTATTGTTTTTCTGTTTATCTGAATTATGAATACGACTTTATTCTAATGTATATTGTGATAAACTCACTGCTGAGGTTAATTGTTTAAAAATTGCTTAGATACCTAAAACTTTCACAGAGTACTGTATGCCTCTCTTCCGCTATGTCTTCCCTTCTTTTTTCTCTTTCTCTGCCTCCTTCTTTCTCTCTCTTTTTCTCTCTCTTTCTCTCTCTACAGGCTATATGCAGTAGGAGGCAGGGATGGTAGCTCATGTCTGAAGTCAGTTGAGTGTTTTGATCCTCACACCAACAAATGGAGTGCCTGTGCGCCCATGTCCAAGCGCAGGGGTGGTGTCGGCGTGGCAACCTGGAATGGCTTTTTGTACGCCATTGGTGGCCATGATGCCCCTGCGTCTAGTCTCACATCCCGACTCTCTGACTGCGTAGAAAGGTGAGGGGGTCAAAGTTTGTCAGTATTAATGTCCTATTAGTACAGACTGTTTAGCAACTACCCTTAACTAAATAGACAGCCTAGAATGCACATTAAAATCATTATTAATATGGCAGCTATAACGTGTGTGTGTGTGTGTGTGTGTGTGTATATATATATATATATATATATATATATAAGGAAATACATGTTGTAGCTGCCATATTAATAATGCTTTTAGGTAGTTGTTTTTTCCTCGTTTTTGACACTTGTAACTCTTGATATTTCATGATGAATCAACCCATTAGAAATGGAATGAAATCAGCACTATGAGTCTAAAGGATGTTTAGCTGTTGAAAAGCTGTTGCTGAGAAAAGGAAATGGACAAAAAGTAGAAAATTGATGCTAGCGCGAAACTGAACATATAAGATTTGGAATAAGGATTTATGGACTGATGAGTGTTAATTTGAGATCTTCGGAAGTACCAGAAGGCAGGATTGTGTGTTGCTGAAGTAATGAAAGACTCTTCAAACCATGTCTACAACTATCAGTCACTGCAAATTTGAGGATCGGTAACAACATCTAGAGTTGGTGAGAAGTACAAAGAAATTTTAATTCATCATGCATTTAGCAAGAAATTTAAACCACAGCAAAATAATGACCCTAAGCACACTGCTGAAAAAAAGGGGCATATTTGTCAAAGATGGAGCCCAGACCTCATCATCATGGAATGTATTTGGTGATTACTTGGATTGTAAGAATACAAAATGCAACCAACTTCTAAGACTGAACTTTGGAGGTGTGGAAAAATATCCCAGCAGATTTCTTAGTAAAAACGGAAAGTTTCCTGAAAATAATGGAAGCTGTAACAAAGACATAGAATGATCTTTGATTCTATTCATTGTTATGGTATTTTCATTTTTAATGTTTAATTTTATGGTTTAAAACCCACTTATTTGAAACCCATTTTCATTTTGGATCCCATGAGAAGATCTCGTTCCTGGGAGATATTTTCAGTGTACATACACTTAAATATCAAAATGTGTTTTATGTCTTTTAGGCAACAGCTTATTGTAATAGATTAGCAGATTTTACCCATCAGGTGCTGTCTGCTTTATCAGTTTGCATTGTCTGTGGATCTGCAATTTCTTTGAAGTGATTCAAGTTCTTGTTATAAAAGGAGGTGTTCAGATGCAGCTATGCAAGAAAACCCTGGCAGTCTCTGCAACTTGAACTGCATGCAATCACTTTCAGTAATCTGAGAAAATCATCTTGAGCATAGAGCCGGTCTAAATATGACATTACTTTTGAACTTGGAATTTGGCCCATTGTAAACAGTAAACAGACTGAAGTGTTTATTAATCTGTGCAGAAGTCTGAATTAGAGGTTTTGTGCATTAATGCAGAATCTTTCAAGAGAGAATTGCAGTGCATCTAAAATTGTTTGTTTTTCCCACCCCTAATGAGTTGTATTGGAAATAACAGAGGTTTGTTTTTTGTATGTATGGGGAATTCTGGTTTTCCAGCTTCTGCATGTTCTAGTTGTATGTGTGTCTGTGTGCTTACCTGTCTGTGTGAAAAAGTTGTGCATGACTCAAGCTGTGTGTCTTTCTCTGTTGTGACTAGAGGTAAAGTAAGCTGTCTGTCAACCCGTCTGTCAGAGATCGTCTCTAAAGTGAGCCGAGTGTCTCTCAAACCCTCAGCTCAGTTTGTCTCAGCTTTCCACCACATCCCAATTCAAACTGAGTCCTGTCAACTTGTGTGTATCTGACCTCTTGAATTTGTGCAGTTCAGAAGTGGAGTGTGTACATAATTGGTGGTGAAAGATATTAAAATGTCTTAAATCTTCTGCACAAGTCGATGTTCAAGAGTCAGAGCCTTGTCACTAAACTAAATAACACATTGAAAGAAATATTGAAGTAAATGTTGCTGTATAGGAGTACAGTAATATAATTCTACAGCTATTGTTCTTTTTTATAATATAGGCAAAATCTTGACAGTGCATCTACGTACAGTGATGTGCAAAGAGGCCATTCTTTTCTTTTTTTAATTCAATTTAGATTTAAAACAGCCAGTACGTGCATGCCATTCATGTTTCACTGTCAGGAAGAAGCAGAAAACATATATTTTTCAAAAAATTTAATATAATATGGAATGTAATATCAGATTTTTCAGTAGCTAGTGTGTCGTCCTTTGCTTTGGTTAGTTTTTCTGCTTCATATGATCCAAAGAATCCCAAACACATTCAGTGATGCTGAGGTCTGGATCCTGGGGTGGTTGGTTCAGTGTTCTGAAAACACCAGCAGTTTCTTTGCTTGAGCGTTCTAGGTTATTCTTATAGATGGCTGAAGAGCCATAGCTGTTAATGTGATGTGGTGCCGTAAAGCATTACATAGTTCCCGCAAGAGGTTTCATGCCTGCTCCTCTAACGTTACCTAATGCTATAGCAGGCATTCTGGGCCTGGAATGGCAAAGACAGAGAGAGAAGCCATTTTCTCTATTAAAAGTCTGTATATCATCAAAAAATGATTTGAAACTGTTTTTCTGATGGGGACATCAGTTTTGGTGGTCTGCCAGGTCTTGCAGGTGGTTATTAGGAGTCTCATTTTCTCGGTATCTTTTAATCATTTTTAATCTTTCAGCTTTGTTTTTCCTTATACGGGTGATGTATCTTTTATGTAATCTTATCAGAAATATCTTGTGAACAATGAATCTTTAATCTGCTGAACATTTTATCTTTTTATTTATTTGGTTAGTTAGTAATCAGTCAGGTCGCTTTGGTGCTTTGCGTCTAAAAACCAAAGATCTTTTATAACACTCTGTAATGTTCATATGATACATGAGGTCCAGCTGATTATTATAATCTGCTGTAAGTATAGGGGCCGATATGGCTTCTATTGTTTTGTTGCACCATTAAAGAAGAAACCACATTTTCAGCAATGGTGCTGCTGTGGTGGTGAGGAACTAAACCTGGGGTCATCAACCTTTTCTACGAAGTGCTTGCGTGACTGCATGTCTTCACTCAAACAAAGCAAAAGCAAGGTTTAATAATAGTCTCTTAATTTGAGATGATGATAAAAATAATACCCCTCTTGTAGGTACGACCCCAAGACAGACATGTGGACAGCGGTAGCGCCGATGAGCGTCAGTAGGGATGCAGTTGGAGTGTGTTTGCTGGGGGACCGGCTCTATGCAGTTGGAGGGTACGATGGGCAGGTGTATCTGAACACAGTGGAAGCTTATGACCCACAGACCAACGAGTGGATGCAGGTTTGTCTGACCATTTGTATGCCTGGTTGATTTTGTGATTGATTTTGTGTCTGTCTGTTGAGTTATAGATCAGTGACATGATATGCATTTTTGTTTAAAATGTTTAAAAATGTCAGATGGTGCGACCATACAACCACATATGCTAATAAAAGCCCAACGTAGTTATATGATAGAATTATAATTAAAATATAATAATACTAATATAGTTTGGCATGTTGAAAAATAGGCCTGCTTTCAGCTAATTTCATCCGATTTCATCAAGTGTCACATGGTATAACCGCCTCTAAAGTAAATGTATTGAGAAAATAAATAAATAAAACAAAATATACAGTCAGAGGATAAAAAACATAAATACATTTATTGTCACATTTATTGGGACGGGTACTCATGTCAGTGGACTTATTTTAACTCCTTAAGAGCTGGTACAGTCAGTTCCCACATCAGTATTATAGTTGATTGATCTTTATTCACCACTGCAGTAGTCTTTTCAAGGGAAACAATATCAAAGGAAAATAAAAGCCATTGTCATGTTTACAGTTGTATATTTGGTTTGAACCAGTTAGTTACAGTATCCTTTGTAGCAGTGTATTCTGACAGCTTATTCAGCTTTAAGAATGAGTCAGCAAGGTATGGGCTCATGAAGATGACCAGAAGTGACCTTTATGGTGCAATTCCAAGCTCAGTAGCATTTTCACAGATATTGAAAAAGCTGCCGTGTTTGAGTCATGGTCAGGCAGATTGATGTGGTGTAACCTCAGGAAAACATTTCTAAAGGCATCCGGCGGCCCTGCAAGCTGTGTGAATGTTTCATGACAAATGGACCAATAGAAGTTATTTAGAAGTACTCTGAATAAAATCTCATTATGTTAAAACACACAACAACGAACGTTAAGAACATTTTTCTTTCTCCTGTAAAGTTACTGTTCTGGAGATGCAGGATTTTTTAAGACAGTGGCGATTCTCTGTTTCTTGATGGCCTCTTTGATTTTATATTGTCTTTCAGACTGTCTGTCTGCCGGTTTGTGAAATCAGTCCTCCTTTCCACCTCTGTGTTGGCCTTTTACTGTGTATGCAGATTTATAAAAGTCACTGTCAGTTCCTCTGTTTGTCTGTCTGTCATGTATCTCTTCCCACTCTGTCTCTGGTCCTGTTATGATTTTACACTGTCTGCTTCCTCCCATTACTAAGCGCATTTGGTATGCAAGAGCGGTAGTACTGTCATACTGATGCTAGCAGTCTGGTCATGCTCTCTTTGTGCTACCTTAAACAGTCTTCTGTACGTGTGTGTGTGTGTGTGTGTGTGTGTGTGTGTGTGTCCACATGCATCATTGGAGTCAGTGTTACACAACAAGAAAAGCGGCAATAAATTTTTTGCGCAAAAAAAAAAATGTAATGAAAATAAAATTGATGGAACCCCAAGTACCAGAGTTTTTGATAACTATTTCACCTCAAGTTGTTACTGCAATATACACTCATGGCTGTTTCTTCTCTTTAAAGGACACAGAAAAAACACAGAAGTGATTTGCATGCTAATAGATCCCCCTATTGGAGAAATGTCAGATTGTCACACATGTTCTGTGAGTTCCAAAGCCAAATCCATGTGTGTTGCGTCATATTAAAAAAAAGTGTTTTCCATTATTATAACAGATACACTTTGGATCTTCATAGCTTCCAATTTGCACCACCACCCAGTTGTAAAGGGTCCTGGATTCCACAGTTAGCTGGGAGCGATTGAGCTACATTAGAAATTCACCTTTCACTCCCATTTTAGCCGTATTTTGTATAGAAACACAAGAACTGACTGTAAATGAACTTGGTGTGCTCTGTTGATTTAATTTTAGCAGATGTATGTTTATTATTAACTCATTAATAACTCACGTTTGCAAAAATATACATGTGCAATATAAAACATAGCTCTCTTCTAAGAAAATGACTCGGGTCAGTTATCTCTTCAAGAAGCACAACAACTGATGGGAGTTTTGGGAATTACCAGTAAATAAATGTTAGCATTCTATTCTTTTACAAACTGTATTGAAAATGTATCATATCATGATGCAAATACGACAATATCTGCAGTAATATATTTGTGTCATTACACCCACATTATTTAGAAAGTTATTCAAAATTAAATAAGTCCTCTCTAAATATGTGGAATGCTCTTTCCCAACACAGTAGGTATCTTTTTCAAAGCATCATCATTGGTTTACGTGTCAGTCATTGCCAATTTATGATTACATCGCTTTATCACCCAGGCCTAGTATAACTGTTTGACTTTTAGAAGCTTATTGGTAGCCTGTCGGTGAACTGAGAGCTTTTCATCATTATGCATGGCTGACAAGAAGAGGAAAAGGAGGTTAAAGAGAGAGAGAGAGAGAGCGTGTGTGTGTGTGCGCTTGTGATGGGTGTGTGTGTGTGCACTTGTGATGGGTGTGTGTTTGCACTTGTGATGGGTGTGTATGTGTGCTTGTGATGGGTGTGTATGTGTGCTTGTGATGGGTGTGTATGTGTGCTTGTGATGGGTGTGTATATGTGTGTGTGGTGTGAACATGCTTGTCAGTGAGTGTCACCCTTCCGTAATTGCGTTGAAGCTGCGTGCTGCAGAGTGCTAATACCAACTGTGGATGGAAATGAGACCGTGTGTGTGTGTGTGTGTGTGTGTGTGTGTGTGTGTGTGTGTGCGTGCGTGCTGCTCCATTCAGTTCAGTCAATTGTGGAATTTTTTCACATAACACTCATATGAAACCATATGCACATGAACTCCATTTATGTCCTCACATTTCAAGGCTCCCTTATTTAATCTAGATCTGTATATACTCTAAATATCTATATATACTCTAAAGACATGTTCACAATACATGATATGCATCATGTTTCATTTTTCTGGGATTTAATAATAATAATAATGATAATAATAATTAGAAAAGTGCATTTCCTGAAGGAAACGTGGAATGGTTGCTAAAGAGTTGCTAGGCAGGAGAGGAACGAGGGATAAAAACAACATATAGAGGAGTGCAGGTCATTATGGCTGTGGATTAGAGCTTGGGGATCTGCCCTGAGTAAGTACATGCATTTTGTTGCCTGTAAGTCAAAGGAAAGCATATGTCTTGTTTGGGGGTGAAAATGAATAGTCTATGAAACAAACAAGGGATGAAAAAATGACACAAAGAGGAGTGCGGGTCAGTATGACTTTGGATTAGAACTTGGGGAAGTGACCTGAGACAGTACATGCATTTTGGTGTGTGTTTGGACAAAAGTAATAATAGGGCTTGGGTTTGGATGAAAATAAATGGTACTCCTTGGGAGTAATGGGGGGTGAAAAGACAATACAGAGGGGAGTGTGGGTTAGTGAGGCTGTGGATTAGAGGTTGGGGATCCTCCTTGAATGAGTACATGCATTCTGGTGGCTGTTGGGCAAAGGACATAACATTGAATGAGGGCGAAAAAGAATGGGACTCTATGGGAGAAACAAGGGATGAAAAAAACTACATGTAGAGGAGTGTGGGTCAGTATGGCTGTGGTTTAGAGCTTGGGGAGTTGCCCTGAGTACTTGTCCTTTGGTGACTGTCAGGAAAAAAAATCAGGGCTGTATTGGGGACAAAAATGAATGAGATAGTGATTTTAAAAAAAATTGCCACCCCAACATTTATATACAGTGCGCACCACAAATATTGGCACCTGTGGCAAACATGAGCTAAATAAGCTGTGTGATGAGTGTAATGATTGAAAGAAAAAAACTTGTCATGAAATAATTCATATCTTAAATCTGTGTGTGTCTCAGCTGTTCACAGACCTAGAAATTTTTAAGAGTGAAATCTAAACAAAGTAGGTTTTTGTTCATATTTCATGTATTTAATTTCACTTGAATTAAATGCCCAGCCATGGCTTCCTGCATCATGGGCAAATATATATGAGATGAAACACAGGCCAAAAGTCCAGAGAATACAGCAGTGATGTGTGACAAAACTTTGTTACTTGGCACAAATCAGGAAATGGCTACAAGAAAATACCTGCATTTTTAAAATGTTAATTGCTACTGTCAAGACAATAATTAAGGAGTTTAAGAACAACTGGAGATGTTTTTAAAAATCTGCCTACAGGACTACAGATGGGAAATTAGGTTTTGGGGACAGAACATCTCCCAAATTACAAACAAACAAGTTTTTGGGGGGGGTTGACAGAAAAGGACTTCTGCTGTCAGGGACCAACAAACTCAAGGAGTAGTTTGGCAAATTTACTGGAACTTTCGGTGGGATGGTGTTCTGTGGCCAGATGAGACCTAAATAGAGTTTTTTGGCAAAAAATATCAGAGGTGGATTTGGTATAGACACAAAGCCTGGCATGCAGAAAAGTACTTCATGCCCCATGTGAAGTATGGTGGTGGAACTGTGATCTTCTGGGGCTTGTTAGGTTTTTCTTCCAAAGGCCCTGGACAGTTTATTCAGATACATGGCATCATGAATTCCATCAGGTACCAGCAGAAATCAAATTAAAACCCAACAGCCTCAGCCAAGAAGCTTAAACTGGGCCCTAGTTTGCCAGCAGGACAGTGATCCAAAGCACACCTCAAAATCAAGATAAAAATGGTTCACTAGCCACAGAATTAAGGTTTTCCCATGGCCACCCCAGTCCCCTGACCTAAACTCCATAGAATACCTGTAGGATGAGCTGAAGCAGCGTGGACCTTGGGGTCTGAAGGATCTGAAGAGGTTCTGTATGGAGGACTGGTCTCAGATCCTTTACTATATGTTCTCCAATCTCATTAAGCATCATAGGAAACGAATCAGAGCTGTTATCTTTGTAAAGAGGGGCTACACAGAGTATTAAATGATGGAGTACCAACGGTAGTGACAGATTTAAGAGCAATATTTGTAAAATGTAGGTTTATTTCAGTCATTGTATTTCAAATAAAGGTTGTTAATATTTTGACTGAAAGATCAAAAGGATAAGCAAATACAGAAAAAAACACATCCACTTACTTTTGATGAGAAAAGAAAAGAAACAGTTCCTCAAAGAAGGGTCATAAAAAGAATGAGTGTACTACACTGGCTAATTTTCCCTTCCTAGTACACTGATGCTGTTTTTCCCCCTCATGCTGTTCCTCTGTAGATGAATACACTCAGCCTGGACGACACTGCCCCCTGGTGTCTGGCTAATTAATTACCACAGTGACTGTGAAGCTCCATTTGTCACAGTAGAATGTTTGCTGTTACAAATTGCATGTACATAAATTAATAGTGTGTGTTAGGTAATATCTAGTACTTTTCCTTTACCTCTAGCATAGCCTAACAATTAATTCATAATAATCAATGGATTTAACAGTAAAGAAAAAATACATGTACATTAGGGATGGGGGGAAAATCGATTCTTAGATGCATTGCGGATGTGAACGATTCTGAATCGGTTCACAAATGTCAAAAAATGATTTTCTAAATATTTAATTTTTAACAATGTTTTTCGGAACACAAAAGGTGGAACTTGAAAGTGCGGAAGTGCATCGCCCGGACAGTCTGTGGCGGCACATAACAAAAACACAACTGGATGAGCGAGAAATCCGACCGGCTCTGCATTAAAGCTAGTTTAGGTCAGAAGTCACAACCCAAATGTTAAGAAAAGCCACTTTGTCCTTTCAACAAAGATCAGATCACCTTGGGAGCCACAACATTTATGTCCAGTACGTGCGAATGTCCTAGTATTAGTTAGGTTAAAAATATAAACGAAAACTTTGCTCTGGTTTAAGCTTTAACTATAGCCGCTTTTACTCCCATCTCTGCCAGAAAACTTTTGTTCTGAAGTAGATCAGTTTCTTGTAAAATGTCTCTCAACGTTTGGCTGTATTACGAGGCTTCTCATTCTTCAGCTTCTTGTTCAAATTTTCCTGTTCCACCTTAAATTCTGACTGAGCTGCCAGATGTAAATGCGGCACCTTTTAAGGTGGAACAGGAAAATTTGAAAATTAAGCTTCATCTTCCCAACTTTTTTATGTTTGATAGTCTCTTGTTGGAGATTTAACTTGCCAGTAAATCAATTGCAGTGCTTATGAATGCGAATTGCTGTGTGACCTGCAATCTGCGCACCAGTTCTCATTCACTGTGAAACAGGGCTTTTACGCTATGCTTCATGCATTCCTTTTTCAAAGATATTTTACTGACACAGAGACCCCCCTAGTGAGACTAAAACTGAAGTTATGAAATCACTGAAAAAATGGGCCGGACAGCTGTTACATGCGCTGCATAGACATCTATTGCCAGAGGATCTTATTTCACTGTAACGATGCATTAAACACGGATGAGAGGTAGCAGCATTTAATGTGCCCCAGGCAATAGCAGTGAATGCGAGTCTTCCAGTTCACTTGTCACATCACTTCCATTGATTTATTAATAAAAGATATTGGAAATAAATTCATTATGGATCACTTTGCTTTAAAAGTAAAAAACAAATCCTGTACAGAAATAATAGATGCATCAAGATACATCGATAATGGTTTTAAAAATCGCATCGCAGCCCTCTGAGTCGTAATCGAATCATGAGGTGCTTAGAGATTCCCACCCCTAATGTACATGCACATTACTTGTCTGCAAAACTTGATATTTTCTCCTTTGAATCATCGTCATTGAGTTAGCTGATCATTGCCAATATCTGACTATGATCATCCAGGCTTTGTATATGTTAAGTAAAGATTTAATCTTAAGTATGTCTGATTTGAACAGCTCAGCAGACAGAGTTAGGTTTTACTGATGGATTCCCTGCAACATACAAGGTAAAAAACTTTGAACTTGAACATCTGTTGCAAACGTCACATGCTTCAGGTGCCCATGTTTAAGTAGAGCTGGCTTGAGCAGTATTAAATTTAGTTTGTGACAGTTCTCAGGCTGCTAGTAAAGTAACAAATTAGATGCTGCTTTTAAATGATCGTCTGGGCCATGAGAAGATTGTGAGCCTCAAATTTAACAAAATATAAAATGATAAAAGATAAAACGAAAGTCTTTGAAAGTGCACTGCGTAGTACTGCATAGGATGTTGTTCAGTTAAACCCACACAAAGCTAAGGAAAAAACCTCACCTGTCCTCCAATCACAACTTTTTGTATTTGTCTTCTGTGTAATTGTGTTTAATAAGCTTTAAAAGAGCACTGCATTTTTGTGTTGACAAGAGGTGGTAATATGAACTTTTTTACTTTTGTATTGAAAATAATTCATATTTTGGTGCAAAAACTAGGGCCAGGTATTGAAAATCAGTACTTTTATGGTGTCGATCAATTAACTTCAGTACTACCAAGAATCAAAAAACTTTGTCAGTACAAAATGTCAATACCTAAGCAGTCTTGCTAAGCGATGATGGTATTCAAATTTTTTTTTAAACAATACCCAGTCCTAGGAAACACAGTCGTACATATTGTAGGAAGAAATCGTTACAAGCAGTCTTCCATTAATGGACTTGTTGTAATGATCCAGACGCAATGTTTTGAGTAAATACATGCATTAGTGCTTATTTCTTTTTTTTAAATTGATATTTTATTTATTTGTTTGTGTGCTAGGTGGCACCACTGTGCTTGGGCCGTGCCGGCGCATGTGTGGTCGCTGTTAAACTGTGATGCTGCTGCTGCCTCTGCCTGTCGTCTCCATGGTGATCCTTGTACAGTAGCCTCATCTCACTCTTTTTCACTGTGGAATCAGGAAGATGGAACAACATGACCAAGAGAACAAACACATGTACACTAAGTGGAATATTCTGTTGGCCTTATGGGTTGATTCTTATATTGGTTTTTTCCTGTTTTTATTAAGTTTTTCCTTTTTTTGGGTCAATGAAAAGGTCAGTCATCCTTCTGTTTAGTCAGACTGCTAGTTAGTATGTCTCTCTTTGAGAAGAGTCTTCACTTTCCTGCTCTTTTCTGCTCTTCCTCTCTTCCCTCATCTCCTGATTCTTATTGCTGTGAGCAGTGTGCTTTTTTGTAATGCTCCTTTATTCTTGTGCCCTCATTTTTCGTTCCTCTTTTTCCCATTTGTATTGCTTGTTGTGTGTGTGTGTGTGTGTGTGTGTGTGTGTGTGTGTGTGTGTGTGTGTGTGTGTGTGTGTGTGTGTGTGTTTGTTACTTCAGTGCAGCGGAAATTGAGAAATTGATTTAAAGCCCAGCTAATTCAAAGTTTGCTAGTGCCACACAGTAACACAGCCAAATATTCTTTCACTTTAAGTGATGTCATCTGCAGAACACCAGCAAGTACAGAGGCCTTGGACTGTATAGCTGTGGAATGGGGGGTGTAGAAAGGTTGGTGTCTACTTGCATTCTCCTGACCTAAATAAATAATGACAAAGCTCTCCTTAGATCATCACAGATATTCAGTGGATGCTGTCAATCTCCATAGCAACATTTACACGACTGCATGCTGCCATCAGTCATGCAAAAATGCATGTAAAATGTTCATGAAAATATTTCTACTTAGACCTTAGATGAGCTCTGCATAGTCATATTTTTTTCCTCTGATTATAGTAACGGGGGTCATTTTCAAACAATTTAGCTACAATGAAGTTGGCTAGTTGTTGTTATCCCTACCGTAACGATGTACGTCAGTGCTTGCTAGTAGGTCCCCCTCCATCTGTAACTAGCAACCCCCCCCCCCCCGGCTATGTTGTGCTGTGTACGTTTTTTTTGGTCGTTTGCTTGTTTTTTTGTCATTTTTAAGTTGTTAAATATATAGCGATTGTAGTTCATCTGATTGTCAGTGTATCTTAGCCTCACTGTCAGATAGAGTGTGCAGAAATCCCTGGACATCGACAAGGTCAGAACAACAGGCGAGCTGCTGGGAGGGCTTATGAGCTGAGAATGATAATGCAGAGTGGTAAGAGAACAGCTCCAACCTCTTTTTTTTCAGCAGGTTTTCTGCTTTCCTTGAAAGCTTATAAACAGTTTTTACTTCATTAAAGGTCTGTCACTATAGATTATATTAGTATAATGGGATTTTAATTCTACAACTAATTAAGTATTCAGAGTTGTAGAAACAGGCTAAACAATGAAAACTGACTTTACTGAACAATAACAAACCATGCACACCCTCTTAGAATACTTTGTCGGCATTTTTCATTATAAGCTCTGTTTTTTATGTCTGTAACATTAAGTTAATTATCACATACTGTATAAACAAACAGTGCATGTCCCTGAGCTACAAATCTGTTGACTCAAAGTACACTTATAATAGAAGCCAGTGGACAAATGCTTCCACTTTAAGCACCTTTAACTTCTGTTATAAGGAAGTTTTCTGATCTGTGCATTATTATTGTGAAAGTTGCCAACCATTCATTCTCGATTCATAACAAAGATACATTATAAATCGAGTTGGCATGACAGCCGCACTGCATTAACAGCATTAATCAGCCCAAATCAGCATTGTGGTCTGCTGCCTGGTGTGTTTTCCCTGCAAAGTTTCAGGTCATATCCACTCAGTGCACCTGAAACTTAACCAGTGCAAAAGCCATCAAGATATTGCTATGGTAATGATAAAGGAATAAGGTGTAAAATACAAAAAAATAAGAGAAATGGCAATCAGTGAGCCAAAAAATAAGAAGGGACAGTGAGCAAAAAAAAACCTCATTAGAAATAAATCAAAGACAGAAAACGAGGAGAACAAAATGGGGCACTCTGGGAAGTGTAGTTAAATATGACCTCTTGATTTGTAGGACAGAGCATGGAAAAAAGCATGAAAAGACAGAATGGGAGAGAATTTCTTTGTTGTATAGGTTTTGTTCTGCATAGCAGCACTGCTATCAATATCAGCCTTAACGTACAACAACAAGTATTGTGTATGTAAAGACATAGTGGTGTAATGGCAGCAAATGAAGTCACACCACGTCTGCATGTGTTGTAATCTGAGCTTAGCTGTTCTGGCTGTTAGTCCCGCCCTGTGAAAACCTTGGCCATCCTAACACAGTGACCACCCACACAGCATTGTTGTAAGATTGAACTGGAAATTTCGAACAAGAAACTGCTGTACCTTTTAAGATACAGTGAGAAAATTCAAACAAGAAGCTCAGGTGCCTGAATGTAGTCTAGCTGTTGCATCTTGTAAGGTAGAACGGGAAATTTCGAACAAGAAACTGGCTTAAGCTTCATTGAGAGTTGGAATTCATGAAAAGGGATGAGGAGGTTGCTCCTGTTTGACTGGGGGGGTAACATTAACTTATTTTTGCTGTTTCACAGAATCAGTAGTTCAGTATTGTTTTGTCCTGTTTACTAATGTTTGTGATAGTAACTGGTTAGTTTCACAGCAGGAATTGTAGCGACTGTTTGCTAACCCACAACCGAGCTAACGTTCGTTACATTACTTTCTGTGTTGTTGTTTGCTCTACTGTTAAATCATGGTATCTGATGGCAGGTGGAGCTTCTGATGGAGCACTGAAGGGAGGATATTTGTTTTGATGTTTGAATATCAACAGTCATTCACCAGAATTGCGTACAGCTCCTTTAAAGCCTGAGTTTGGCCCAGACGTAACCCTACTTAAAAATGTCAATAGGTGTGATGAGAATGCAAGAACATCCAGTAAGAAAAGCATACAGATGATGAAAAAGGTGTTTTTCCTGCATGCCATAAATAATTATACTGGTGTTTTGTTTCCTGTTTATTCATCTGGTGAGATAAAGGAAGGTGGTGGTTGCGAGATGTGTGATCTGTTTTCAAGAGGCTCATTTGAAAGAAACTCCAGTCGATCAAGTCATTGATTGACTATTTTTAATGTTAGCCCTGTTCATGTTGCTGGAATTTAGAATCAAAGTGCGTACTGTACTAGAATATATATTAGTCTAAGCATGTTACTTTCTGTCATCTTTTTGTTTATTTTCTGAACTTTTTTTAGACTGATATTGTTTTTGGTTCTATATCCACCCATTTTCATAATTACTGTCTGTACATGCATGTGCATACAGTATTCCGGTTTCTGTTGGTGCATCTGTGTGTGTGTGTGTGTGTGTGTGTGTGTGTGTGTGTGTGTGTGTTAATGACACACTCTTGTATCTTGCATGAGCACTGCTTCAGGACTCAAAGAAGGCAGATTCAGAGGCTTGACTGACAGATTCATATCCCAAGACATATTTGAGTTTTACAGCTGGAAAAAAGAACAGAACCATCAGCTTCAGGCAAACAGAAATGAAAGAAAGCTGCACAGAAGCAGAATACATCAGAGAGAGTGGTGTATAGTGTGTTTTGCACTAGCTGCTGGGTCTTCTTTAAAGGTCATAGGTATGGGCCAAAGAGAGCTGGACTGCATTCAGTCTGCAGGTAAAAGCATATGTTCTCATTGCCAGGCTGACATGGCACAGATGAGAGTTTTGCCTTGATGTGAAACATAAATGATTTTTTCAGATTTCTGTGGACACACAAATCTGATCGTTTCAAAACTGACCTGAACCACTTTCATATGTGGTCCTTGATCAGATGCAAAAACAAAGCATCTGGCTCTCTTTCACCTTCATCATACTCTAATAATGAACAGCTGAGTAGTGTTTAGAGCAAATGATCTTTGTGACAAAGGCTTGTTCTGCTGGTCAGTTTGTTGTTCATGACACATGTAGTTCATTCATGTGATTCACGGATGTGTGTCAGGACACACGTTAATCACAGATTTGAATCGGTCATCTACACAAATGTGAACCATCAGTTTAGAAAGATCTGATCTAAAAATTGAAATACACACATAACCAAAGAGGCCCAAATCCAATTTACTGCCTAAATCTGCCTATACTGATCTAAAAGTAAACAAAGAAAGTAAAAAAATTACAATTTTGTGCAATGAGACATTTTAAATGATGGAAGCTGAGAAATGGAAAGCTCACAAAGAATCCCAGACTCGGTACCAAAAAGTGGTAATGCTAGGTGAACCTGATCTATATGAAGCTCCTTTGACTAATTTGTTTCTAAATCTTTGAAGTGAACCTGATTTTGAAAAGCTGTTAGTTTGATTTTTCCTTGAAAGCGGATTGCTTGCTTATTCACACTGCCTGCACTTGTATTGTACATTCTCAAAACCTAAAGATGTAAAGCGTAATTGTAATAACAGGTGTTTCAATGACTTTAAAGTAAGGCATGTGTTCCCGTGCATGTAAAATTGTGATGACTGTTGCGTTGGATTGACGTAAGAGTTATGAAGTCCACGTTGCCACGTATGTGATTGCAGTACCATGCATAAAAGAGGCCCAGATCAGAATTTAAACGGTCAGATTCTGTGTGATTTTACACAAAAAACTCATTTGGGCCCTTTCGCCTGCAGTGTGAACGTAGCCTTGTAGTCCCTGTTCATACCTGGTATTAACATCTGTTTTGAGTGAACTGATCATAAGTGAGGGCATTTCCTCCAGTCGCCACACATGGTCAGATTTTGTGACTTTAGGAAGGGAGCCGCACCCGTTTCCCACATAACACAAGTCTTTGTTCGTGTATCCGTATGGGCTGTTACCGATGTTTAGGTCACATGGATTGCTAATGCAACATAGAGAAGAGATGACGAAAGTAACCTAATCTCTGTGTTGATGAGGCCATTGAATAGGTGGTCCTTCATTGTTGATGGGACACATCAACGCTAAAGCGTTTACACTACAAATATTAGGTGGTCATATGTGTCCCTGAAAACCTCCAAAGGGTGGTTTGAGTGAACAGGTCACAGTGTGTCTCTAAGTATTGCGTATTGCATATTGGATTTTCTTCACACCTGAACATACAGCTGTCTCCTTTATATCACATCTCCATGTGAATGCCGAGTTTGAAAGGAGCTAAAGTGTCATTCTTACAAAGCACTCAGAAGTTCTCACACATTACACAGAACGTTAGATGTGCGCACACACTCCTACACATTGTGTCTGTACAGTTTTTATAGGTTGCGGTTATTTTGCACTATACGATAACCTCTAAAATCAGCCATACTTCATGGAAGAAACTAATGTAGTTTCAGATGCATTGTACAGCCTATACACAAATCAACAAACACCAGTTTGTTTATGTATGTGTGTGTATATATACACACACAAGCAGACAATACAAAACCAATTAAAAGAGACTTTTTATGTCAGGCCTGTGAAGTATATATAAAGATGTGTACAGCTTGTAGAAAAGCTTTTTTTCTTTGAACAGATCATGGCTGTGTTGTGTAGTGTTGAAAACAGTGTACACTGTTCTTGTGTAACACATCTACACTTACTCTGTGGTTAAATGTGATTTTATAACAATATCAAAGTAGAAACATAACGTTATGAGTCTTAACGCAGCAGATGTAAAAGATGATTCCGTTGGCGAAATGAACTTTTAAAAAACACCTTTTTTTTTCATTTAAAGCTACAGTTTACCGTGTTTTTGAGAGCCAGGGCTGTTTGTCCATGGCACGTTGCCTAGTCCAGTACGTTTTTGAAGCATCACTTTGAACCGCCTCTGGACGTTCCATCTCCAGCATGCTGGACACTACTTAATGCCCCACTCAGTTTTCTGTTTTTTGTTTTTGTGTTTTTTATGATGTATGCAGAATAAACGGGGTGACACAGATTAGCTCATGTCTTTTGAATCTAAAATCATCCTTATGGGTTTTAAGCTTAATTTCATCTCCGTCATATTCATCCAAGATAAGAGTTTGTACAGTTAACTGTGTATATAAATCCAGTATTATTCAATTTTTACAGATACATTCCACTCATCAGCCCATATTTATTAAAGTGAGAACAATGATCTAAGATCCGGTTTCATCAGTTCATGTAATTCTGTTGAGTGTTCTATACGAGCTGTGTGCTCCAGATTCTTACTCTTTATTACGTTTAATAAATATGGGCCACTGTGTGGAGAGTTGTGTGGTGTTGGGGGGTAGTTCATGAAGGTGCCTGTCTTCTTTTGTATTATTAATATTATTATTATTATTATTATTATTATGCTACTAAATGTTCAATTTCTTTACATTCCATAAATCTGTGCTGATGAGCTGTAAATACAATTTTGTATTAAAATATAAAACATGCCCTAGTTTTGTCACGTTTATTTTTCCGTCTGTGTGCCTGTGTGCATTTGTCAGTTAATTCACTTAAAAATAAGTACTATAATAAAGATTTAGTAAAATTTTTAGCACTTAAATTAAGAATGGCTTGTTTTGATTCTGTCTCAGTTAAACTGGAGCTAGGAATAAAGATCTTTTTCCATCTCGGAAGGAAAAAAAACTAATTTTGCTCAGTGGTGTCAATCTAGAACACATGGTAGGTGCACCTTGATGGCATGCTGTTGATATAGTAATTGACCAATAGCAAAATTTTGATAGGTCCTGCCTTCTGTAGTTACTGCTGTGTGTCCATCAAACATTCAGCTCAGGCTATCTGGTAGTATCTATAGTGCTTGTGCTTACAGACAAAAATGTTTGGTAGCACAAAGTGTAGAAGCACTCAGGAGTGTACATATACATTTAGTGCAGATATGTGGGTTGAAAACTGGCAAAATATTAATGTAGGCCAGAAAAAGGCTTCTGGAAACCATGTTCACATTAATCAAACTAGGGGAATCTTTTAGCCACATGAAAGTGTCAGAATTTCAATAAGGAGTTTTCTGCAACAAAAGCCGCCCCATCAGATGAGTTAAAGGATGGAGTTCTGTAAAGTTACTTGTCAGTAGAAATGACTTTAAGATGACTGTTAGCAAATACACAAACAACGACCGCCTCCGGTGCTGTTGACCAGCAGGGTGCCGATGGAAATTGGACTACTGTAGAGGAGAGGAGGAAGGCGGGTTAGACGGCAGCGAGAGAGAAGGAAAGGCAGGAGTGTGGAGGTTAGAGTAGGGACTCTGAACATAGGGACAATGACTGGTAAAGGCAGAGAGCTTGCAGACATGATGGAGAGAAGGAAGGTAGATATTCTGTGTGTTCAGGAGACCAGATGGAAAGGAAGCAAGGCCAGGAACATTGGAGGTGGATTCAAACTGTTCTATCATGGTGTAGAGAGGAAGAGAAATGGAGTAGGAATAATCCTAAAGGAACAGCTTGTGAAAAGTGTTCTGGATGTAAAGAGAGTGTCAGACAGGATCATGAGCCTGAAGTTGGAGGTTGATGGTGTAATTTTGAATGTGGTCAGTTCATATGCACCACAGGTTGGTTGTCAGTTAGAGGAGAAAGAGGAATTTTGGAGTAAGATGGATGGAGTGGTAGATGGTGTTCCTAGAGAGGAGAGATTGGTGATTGGTGCAGACTTCAATGGACATGTTGGTGAAGGAACAGAGGGGATGAAGAGGTGCTGGGTATGTATGGTGTGAAAGACAGAAATGCGGAAGGTCAGATGGTTGTAGATTTTGCAAAGAGAATGGAAACGGCTGTGGTGAACACGTATTTTCAGAAGAGGGAAGAACACAGGGTGACATACAAGGGAGGGAGGTGCACACAGGTGGATTATATACTTAGCAGGAGCTGCCACCTAAAGGAGGTTGGAGATTGTAAAGTGGTGCCAGGGGAAAGTGTAGCAAGGCAGCATAGGGTGGTTGTCTGTAGAATGAGATTAGAAACAAAGAAGAGGAAGAGAGTGAAGACAGAGCCAAAGATTAGATGGTGGAAGCTGAAGGAGGAGGATACCTGTGGAGGTACGGAGATGTTTAGGAGAGAAGGCAGTGGACTTTTTAACCAGGTTGTTTAACAGAATCCTGGAGAGTGAGAGGATGCCTGATGAGTGGAGAAGCAGTGTACTGGTCCCCATTTTTAAGAACAAGGGTGATGTGCAGAGCTGCAGTAACTACAGAGGTATAAAGTTGATGAGCCACACCATGAAGGTATGGGAAAGAGTTGTTGAAGCAAGGCTAAGGTGAGAGGTTCAGATCAGTGAGCAGCAGTTTGGTTTCAGTACCACAGATGCAATTTTTGCGTTGAGAGTTGGTAGAGAAGTACAGAGAAGGTCAGAAGGAGCTGCATTGTGTCTTTGTGGATCTAGAGAAGGCAGATGATAGGGTGCCAAGACAGGAACTGTGGTACTGTATGAGGAAGTCAGGTGTAGCTGAAAAGTATGTTAGGGTGGTGCAGGACATGTATGAGGATAGTGAGACAGTGGTGAGGTGTGCAGTTGGAGTGACAGATGGTTTCAAGGTGAAGGTGGGGTTACATCTACATCAGGGATCAGCTTTGAGCCCCTTCTTGTTTGCAATGGTGATGGCAAGGTTGACAGATGAGGTCAGGCAGGAGGCTCCGTGGACCATGATGTTTGCAGATGACATTGTAATCTGTGGTGAGAGTAGAGAGCAGGTGGAAGAGAATCTGGAGAGGTGGAGGTTTGCACTGGAGAGGAGAGGAATGAAGGTCAGTAGAGACAAGATGGAATACATGTGTGTGAATGAGAGGGAGGCAGGTGGAAAGGTGAAGATGCAAGGAGTAGAGGTCGTAAAGGTGGATGACTTCAAATATCTTGGGTCAACCATCCAGAGCAATGGACAGTGCAGAAAAGAGGTGAAGAAGAGGGTGCAGGCAGGATGGAGTGGGTGGAGATGGGTGTCAGGGCTGAAGTGTGACAGAAGGATAGCAGCAATAGTGAAAGGGAAGGTTTACAAGACAGCAGTGCGTCCTGATATGATGTTTGGTCTGGAGACTGTGGCTCTGTCTAAAAGACAGGAGGCTGAGCTGGGGGTGGCGGAGATGAAGATGCTGAGATTTTCATTGGGAGTGACAAGGCTGGACAAGATTAGAAATGAGCAGATCAGAGGGACGGTGAAGGTGGAGCAGTTTGGAGATAAAGCCAGAGAGGCCAGGTTGAGATGGTTTGGACATGTGTTGAGGAGGAATAGTGGATATATTGGGCAAAGGATGTTGGAGATGGAGCTGCCGGGTAGAAGGAGAAGAGGTAGACCTCAGAGAAGGTTTATGGATGTAGTGAAGGTGGACATGGAGATGGTTGGGGTGAAAGTAGAGGAGGCAGTGGATAGGGCAAGATGGAGGCAGATGATCCGCTGTGGCGACCCCTAAAGGGAGCAGCCGAAAGAAGAAGAAGAAGTTAGCAAATACACACACCTAGATGAAGTTTACCTTCTTAAGCAGATTATTTCAGCTTCAAGAATGAAATACAAAGCAACACCCCTGTTGAATGTTGACCCATTCCGTTTATACCGCTAACATCTGTTCACCATCTGTTAGCTTAATAACTCTGATTCACCACCAGCTCGGTCTCACAGCAGGATTTTGTACTGAGGAGGGTTTTTTTTAATGGAGTAAGTAACGCTTAGAGATGGTTCTGATTGGCTGAGAGGCATGTCGACATTACTTTGCAGAGTCGATTACAGTCAGTTACTGTACAAAATTCAGCATGATTGAATCAAACGTGGCACCCAGGGAAGAGGAACAGAACACTGGCTGCTACTTCACACTGGCAAAGCTGTGTTCAAACACATGCTTTCCTGTCAGCTGGAGACGTTTTCGCTCTTTCCTCAGGTCTGTAAGAAGGTTGATGCAAGTGAAAGCATTTTACTCTAAACTGCTTGGCAACAGCCGTGCCAGAATATATCAGAGCAAAGCATGGCTCTGTTTCACTCCAAAATATAGCAGAACAATAACTGATAATCTGATAAACTGATACTGCCACAAAATGCTGAAATTAAAAAGGGAAAATAAAAGTATGAAAAATGCCAACAGTCATATTTTTTAACTTGAGCAGAGGAGATGAATGTGAGGGCATGGAAGCAGCAGCTCCTTGCAGTGGTCAGTGAGCTGGAAGTCCAGTTCTGACCGTTTATAATGTTCCAGAAGCAGCGTCAGTGACCTTCAGGCCGGCAGGTCACGTTGGGTAGACTGAGGATCAGTGCGTCACCCACAGAGGGAGCCCTGTCTCACAGTCCTGCAGAATGAGCTCTGTGTGTATGAGCTCTCTGGATGGTTAAACAGACTCTGCAGTGCTCAGAGTCTGTGTGTGTGTGTGTGTGTGTGTGTGTTTGTAAGGTTGGAGTGGCAGGAAATGTCCAGAACTACTGCTGCCCCCTGTTGAAATTCAGAGATACTGCAGCAGCAGAGCAGCCTCGGCAACAACGGATTAATGATGAACACCATCAACCTGGAGCTGGGATCTCAAACTACCAGCCGAGGGGCCACATCTCGAGGGGCTTCTTTCTTGAGCATAGTTTGCTATCACTCTGTGCAAGATGACCAAAGACAAAGCTGAGAGACTTCAGAACCGGGTAACGTAAGTAGAGAAGATAACTGTCTTCGCAGAACATCAATACAGTGTCTGATTATGAATTTGAGGAACATTTTCTGCACAAATGAGCCTCTTTCATACAAATTTGGACTTAAATATATACACATGAAGAAATGCTGGACCCACCAGTGACTCCCTGCACCCACCCGCGAGTCCTTATAAACAGGAACCTGGTGGTTTACTTGTGGCAAATGCCACGTGCTGTCGACTGAGGTAAACTGTCTCTACTCTTTTTTTGTATGTATCTTATTGTTTGATATGCAACTTCTTATCTCTTACAGTAAGCAAGCTTTAGGTATTACTGTATTAATGATACATGCATGAATGGTGACTTTTACAACTCACTCCTGCGCTCCAGCCTCCCAGTTTGAAGGCAGAATAGTTCCAGAAAGTTTGATCAACTGCATTTGGGGTAAGTGGAAAATCATGTACATTTGGCTTTTGGCCATCCTGTTCCATTAACGTGAGAAGTTAAAAGCTGCATGTTTTATAGTTTGCCGTGACTGAACTTTCACACTTTGCTGTTCTATCGAAGTTTGATCCAGTCTCCTACTCCTGACTCCAGCCTCGCTTCACCTTCTGACTCGGGCTTGCCTTTGCCTCCTGACACCATCCCAGATCTAACTGCCATTCTCTCTGGCCTCAAGTCCCACCATTTTTCCTTTAGTCATAGAACCACAAGCTGCAACTGTTCATCAAAATGACAATATGACTGCCTTTAAATGAAGGAAAATGTATTCATAAAGTCAGTCTGTTTGCAGATGATGTAATACTTTCTTTGTTTTAAAAATCCAAGCATGCACACTTAAAAAGGTCTCTAATTTCATGAAGCCCCTTTTAAAAAATATGTCTGATTACTCTATAAACTGGAATAACTCCATTATGCTGCTTGTATACAGGGTTAAATAGAGTTGCATTTCTACAGGAAATATAATTATTTATCATTTTTCCCTCCAGACTATCAGAGGTATTTAAGGCAAAGGGTGACCATGTTCTTTGATTTTAATGTATTATCAGGTGTTTCTGTTATTTTCTTCCTCTATATTTTATTCCTCGAAGTGTAAACTGTTCCATACATGCATTTAACATGGCTTTACAGTGGAAACATCCTTTAGCACAGGTTGTTTGTTCATAAGCTTTTGTGTGGAATTGTGATGCATATAGACCTCATTCAAAAACAAAAATAATTTTTAGTCCAAGGAAAACGGCACCAAAACCAGAACAGTCAGAGAAAAGGCAGCACAATGGGGCAGTCGTGGGCTGGAGGTCAGGGAACCAGCCTTGTGACCGGAAGGTCGCCGGTTCGATCCCCAGAGCCGACAGCACATGACTGAGGTGCCCTTGAGCAAGACACCTAACCCCCAACTGCTCCCCGGGCGCTGCGGATTTTTTTGTGTCTGACTAATATGAGTGTGCAAAATCTATCAATAATAACAAAAGATGATGTGTAACCAACAAAATGTGTGCGCTGCTTTTAAATACGCTACATTTTATAATCTTATCAGCATCATTTGACAGAGAAACAGCAAATCTGTCAAAATAAGTGAACATATCCTCTACAGGGAATTAAATATCACATTTTACTGTACATTTTAGAGCAAATCCATACATTAATCTCATATTTGGCATATATAAGGATTTCAAATACATGCCAACTTACTCGAAACCGACCCTTTTCAAATATGAGACATATTTCAGCCACATAGCATCGTATACAAATTTGTGTAACACATATATTTAAAATATGTATAGAAAACGTGATGTATATAGAGCTCATGTATACGAGCTTCATGTTATAGAAGGCTTTTATGCGTCTTTGTTTTTTCCACATACATACTAGTGAGGTGAAAACAGACGATAACATCATTAAAATGTTTAAATAAATGAAAATATTGTTCCCCAGCACATTTAATGAAATATAACATTTAAAAGCAAACAAGTAAATATGCATATATGTCCAATATATGATACTTTAACATACACAACATATATGTATGTTGTGGTTTTTCAGCTGAAACACTGTGACTGAATCAACCAACTGGCGCCCTCTGGTGGACAAAGGCTGGAACGGCACTAAACGTACTAATCGGCTCAGACTCGTCATTAAAACAAGCGGTCCGGGTTTTGAACGAAACTTTAGCGCTGGCATTGCTTTAATAATGGGGGATAGAGGGGGTCCCGCAAACAAGAGAACAAAAATAAGAGGCCAATAAACCATCGAGCACAAAAAGGAGACGTAGGTCATTAAATGAGTGAATGACTTCCTGTCCGGCCAAATCACGGACAGTGATGTAAACAGTTCACCACTAATAAAAAAGCTCCTAATTCAGCTGCATGAACACGTCATTAGGAACAGTCACAGTTACTGTTCTACACTCACAGTCCATCTTATCAGCGCCACTGACCATATAGTTTCACTTTGTAGTTCTACAGTTACAGACTGTAGTCCATCTGTTTCTCTGTGTTCTTCAGTGGTCAGGACCCCACAGGACCACCACAGAGCAGGTACTATTTGGGTGGTGGATCATTCTCAGTACTGCAGTGACACTGACGTGGTGGTGGTCTGTCAGCCAACAGCAGTGCGTAATGTGTCCTGAGTAAGTATGATAATGACTATGGGCTTGCTCGAAGCTGGAAAGAGGTGGACTGAGTCTTCCTTAAGAGTCCTGCAGACAAACAGCATCCGCTGTGAGAGGACAGAATCTATGGACTAAAGCCAGAACGTATTGCTGCCCTAAGCCCTAAGTTGTGGAGATAAAGAACTTCTATAAAGGCTGCATTGAGCCCCGTTCATTCTGTGAATATATTTCAGATTTGTTTGTTATTTTTGGATTTTACTTTCATCAAGTGATGAAAGTAGTGCACTTATTTGGTGGATTCACAGAACTAATAAAAGGTGTGGCTATTAAACCACGCACAAAAAGTACCCCAGTAAGATTATAGTTTTAAAAATACCAGCACAAAGCCCAGCAACTAATACTAATTCTATACTAATTCTATACTAATTTTAGCATAAACATCTGAGACAAAATGTCTAAAATCTGACTTTGTGTACACCTGGTAGAAAAAATGTTTTGCAAATAGTTCAAAGACCTGTATTTTTCCTCATAACATCACTTTTCTTAGATTCATGTGTCCATAGAACGATATCAATAGTGCAAAAACTCAGCAATACTAATTGTGGTCCTCGTGGTTCAGAGACCTAGTTTCCTTCATAAAGCCCATTTTCTTATAAAGGAATGTTTCCTAAGTGAGTAACGCTAATAGAGTAACAGTGAAACAGTATTTCTCAGCCACACCAGGTGTGTAGGTGAAAAGTCCTGAGGCGATTCAGCTCAAAGCATCTCCGCGTGAACACCTGTAACATCATTCCGTGTTAATGTGTGAACATTAGTGGTGTTAACGCATGAAAACGTGTTAAGACGCTCATTTTCAGCTTTGGGTTTTCGCTGTTGCTCGGAAACCTTTGTGAATCATGAGCTTTACCGCCCCCTACTGGTGGGGCGTTGTCACTTAAACAGTTACAGAGCCAGCAGACCGAGTAATGGAAGAAATCCAGCTTTTAATTTGATTTATTTGAACTGTGTCGTTTGCTGGACTGGTTATGAGCACAAACGCACTGCCCTGCTGAACAGTGTAAAGCGTGGGTCCTGCGCGGCCCCAATGACGGCAGCTCTAAAGAAAGTTTATTGGCTCCTCCTTAAAGGGGATGGTACTCTTTCGTCACTGTCCCCTGTCTGATGGGTTCAGCTCGGTGTAGCCACAGGTCACCGTTTCACGAATAATCCAAGTGAAGCTTCGTTGTTGGTTGTAATGTGTCAGGAATTCCTTTTATGAATATGCATGTGTGTCTGGATCCGAGGCCTCCCATTGGCAGAGACCTTAAATTCGTGTACACGTGTTTTTGTGACTTTATCAGGACTAAATTGCAGCTGGGGGTGCAGTGTCTCTTCTCTGAGGGTGTGCTGCCACCTGCTGGTAAAACAAGATACAGCTAATAGGCAAAAGTTCTGCCTGTTTAAATGAGTTTTGATCAGTTTTTAAATAAAACCAGCTGCAATTTAGAGCTACAGTTAAACCGTTAAACATCCATTGAATTGCTGCACAGATGGGAGCTGGAGAAATCATGGAAACATCAGATGAAATCAGAGACTGACGATGCCTGTATTTTGCCCACTCACTAAAATGTATATGTTCTTTTAAAAAAATCAATGTTTTCCCTCAGAAATGCTCATCAGATATGTTGGCGTAATATGTGGGTGAACTGTGCTAAACTGTTTCTGGATCCTATTTAAGAGACAAAAGATTGCTTGGATCTCTTAAACAGTGAACACTTCTGTGGTCTAAAGCGTTATTGGTCACTCAGTGGCTATAGCCTTAAGTATTTTGGCGAATTTGGCCCAATGACAAATGTGCATTTTCTGATGAAATTTGAATATTTTGGACAAAATAATTCATACAGAAGCATTTTCCAAGAAGTTTTGATGCCTTGGAGTGAATATTAAGTGAATTAATGAACGGTCAAAAAACGCACACGAAAGTAAGACTATAGCCTTACCTTTTTTGGCCAATTTGACTCAATGTCAAATATGCATTTTCTGATGAAATTTGAATATTTTGGACAAAATAAATCATAAAGAAGCATTTTCTGACTCGTTTTGATGCCTTGGAGTGAATATTAAGTGAATTAATGAACGGTCAAAAAACACACAAGAAGGTAAGACTATAACCTTACGTTTTTTGGCGAATTTGGCCCAATGACAAATGTGCATTTTCTGATGAAATTTGAATATTTTGGACAAAATAATTCATACAGAAGCATTTTCCAAGAAGTTTTGATGCCTTGGAGTGAATATTAAGTGAATTATTGAACGGTCAAAAACAAACAAGAAGGTAAGACAATAGCCGTACGTTTTTGGCCAATTTACCCAATGAGAAATGTGCATTTTCTGATGAAATTTGAACATTTTGGACAAAATAAATCATACAGAAGCATTTTCTTACTACTTTTGATGCCTTGGAGTGAATATTAAGTGAATTAATGAACGGTCAAAAAACGCACACGAAGGTAAGACTATAGCCGTACGTTTTTTGCCAATTTACCCAATGAGAAATGTGCATTTTCTGATGAAATTTGAATATTTTGGACAAAATAAATCATACAGAAGCATTTTCTGACTCCTTTTGATGCCTTGGAGTGAATATTAAGTGAATTAATGAACGGTCAAAAAACGCACACGAAGGTAAGACTATAGCCTTACATTTTTTGGTGAATTTGGCCCAATGACAAATTGGCATTTTCTGATGAAATTTGAATATTTTGGACAAAATAAATCATACAGAAGCATTTTCTGACTCCTTTTGATGCCTTGGAGTGAATATTAAGTGAATTAATGAACGGTCAAAAAACACACAAGAAGGTAAGACTATAGCCTTACGTTTTTTGGCCAATTTACCCAATGAGAAATGTGCATTTTCTGATCAAATTTGAAAATTTTGGACAAAATAAATCATACAGAAGCATTTTCTTACTACTTTTGATGCCTTGGAGTGAATATTAAATGAATTAATGAAGGGTCAAAAAACGCACACGAAGGTAACACTATAGCCGTACGTTTTTTGCCAATTTACCCAATGAGAAATGTGCATTTTCTGATGAAATTTGAATATTTTGGACAAAATAAATCATATAGAAGCATTTTCTTACTACTTTTGATGCCTTGGAGTGAATATTAAGTGAATTAATGAACGGTCAAAAAACGCACACGAAGGTAAGACTATAGCCTTACATTTTTTGGTGAATTTGGCCCAATGACAAATGTGCATTTTCTGATGAAATTTGAATATTTTGGACAAAATAAATCATACAGAAGCATTTTCTTACTACTTTTGATGCCTTGGAGTGAATATTAAGTGAATTAATGAATGGTCAAAAAACGCTGACGAAGGTAAGACTATAGCCTTACCTTTTTTGGCCAATTTACCCAATGAGAAATGTGCATTTTCTGATCAAATTTGAACATTTTGGACAAAATAAATCATACAGAAGCATTTTCTTACTACTTTTGATGCCTTGGAGTGAATATTAAATGAATTAATGAAGGGTCAAAAAACGCACACGAAGTTAACACTATAGCCGTACGTTTTTTGCCAATTTACCCAATGAGAAATGTGCATTTTCTGATGAAATTTGAATATTTTGGACAAAATAAATCATACAGAAGCATTTTCTTACTACTTTTGATGCCTTGGAGTGAATATTAAGTGAATTAATGAACGGTCAAAAAACGCTCACGAAGGTAAGACTATAGCCTTACATTTTTTGGTGAATTTGGCCCAATGACAAATGTGTATTTTCTGATAAAATTTGAATATTTTGGACAAAATAAATCATACAGAAGCATTTTCTGACTCCTTTTGATGCCTTGGAGTGAATATTAAGTGAATTAATGAACGGTCAAAAAACGCTCACGAAGGTAAGACTATAGCCTTACATTGTTTGGCGAATTTGGCCCAATGACAAATGTGCATTTTCTGATGAAATTTGAATATTTTGGACAAAATAAATCATATAGAAGCATTTTCTTACTACTTTTGATGCCTTGGAGTGAATATTAAGTGAATTAATGAACGGTCAAAAAACGCACACGAAGGTAAGACTATAGCCTTACATTTTTTGGTGAACTTGCCACAATGACAAATATGCATTTTCTGATGAAATTTGAATATTTTGGACAAAATAAATCATACAGAAGCATTTTCTGACTCCTTTTGATGCCTTGGAGTGAATATTAATTGAATTAATGAACGGTCAAAAAACGCACACGAAGGTAAGACTATAGCCTTACGTTTTTTGGCGAATTTCGCTCAATGACAAATGTGTATTTTCTGATGAAATTTGAATATTTTAGACAAAATAAATCATACGGAAGCATTTTCCAACAACTTTTGATGCCTTGGAGTGAATATTAATTGAATTAATGAACGGTCAAAAAACGCACACGAAGGTAAGACTATAGCCTTACATTTTTTGGTGAATTTGGCCCAATGACAAATGTGTATTTTCTGATGAAATTTGAATATTTTGGACAAAATAAATCATACAGAAGCATTTTCTGACTCCTTTTGATGCCTTGGAGTGAATATTAAGTGAATTAATGAAAGGTCAAAAAACACACAAGAAGGAAAGACATTTATTTAAAGACAAAATAAATCATACGCAAGCATTTTCTTACTACTTTTGATGCCTTGGAGTGAATATTAAGTGAATTAATGAACGGTCAAAAAACGCACACGAAGGTAAGACAATAGCCGTACGTTTTTTGCCAATTTACCCAATGAGAAATGTGCATTTTCTGATGAAATTTGAATATTTTGGACAAAATAAATCATACAGAAGCATTTTCTGACTCCTTTTGATGCCTTGGAGTGAATATTAAGTGAATTAATGAACGGTCAAAAAACGCACACGAAGGTAAAACTATAGCATTACGTTTTTTGGCGAATTTGGCCCAATGACAAACGTGAATTTTCTGATGAAATTTGAATATTTTGGACAATATAAATCATACGGAAGCATTTTCTGAGTCCTTTTGATGCCTTGGAGTGAATATTAACTGAATTATTGAATGGTAAATAACGCTCACGAAGGTAAGACAATAGCCGTACGTTTTTTGCCAATTTACCCAATGAGAAATGTGCATTTTCTGATGAAATTTGAATATTTTGGACAATATAAATCATACGGAAGCATTTTCTGAGTCCTTTTGATGCCTTGGAGTGAATATTAACTGAATTATTGAATGGTAAATAACGCTCACGAAGGTAAGACAATAGCCGTACGTTTTTTGCCAATTTACCCAATGAGAAATGTGCATTTTCTGATGAAATTTGAATATTTTGGACAAAATAAATCATACAGAAGCATTTTCTGACTCCTTTTGATGCCTTGGAGTGAATATTAAGTGAATTAATGAATGGAAAAAAAAGGCACACAAAGGTAAGGCCTTACGTTTTTTGGCTAATTTGGCCCAATGTCAAATATACATTTTCTGATGAGATTTGAATATTTTGGACAAAATAAATCATACGGAAGCATTTTCTGAGTCCTTTTGATGCCTTGGAGTGAATATTAACTGAATTATTGAATGGTAAATAACGCTCACGAAGGTAAGGCTATAGCCTTACTTTTGTTGGCGAATTTGGCCCATTGACAAACGTGAATTTTCTGATGAAATTTGAATATTTTGGACAATATAAATGATACAGAAGCATTTTCTGACTCCTTTTGATGCCTTGGAGTGAATATTAAGTGAATTAATGAACCGTCAAAAAACACACAAGAAGGTAAGACTATAGCCGTACGTTTTTTGGCCAATTTACCCAATGAGAATTTTGCATTTTCTGATGAAATTTGAGTATTTTGGACAAAATAAATCATACAGAAGCATTTTCTGACTACTTTTGATGCCTTGGAGTGACCATTAAGTGAATTAATGAACGGTCAAAAAACACATAAGAAGGTAAGACTATAGCCTTACGTTTTTTGGCGAATTTGGCTCAATGACAAATGTGCATTTTCTGATGAAATTTTAATATTTTGGACAAAATAAATCACACGGAAGCATTTTCCAACAACTTTTGATGCCTTGGAGTGAATATTAAGTGAATTAATGAACGGTCAAAAAACGCACACGAAGGTAAGACTATAGCCTTACGTTTTTTGGCGAATTTCGCTCAATGACAAATGTGCATTTTCTGATGAAATTTGAATATTTTAGACAAAATAAATCATACAGAAGCATTTTCTCACTCCTTTTGATGCCTTGCACTGAATATTAAGGGAATTAATGAACGGTCAAAAAACGCACACGAAGGTAAGACTATAGCCTTACATTTTTTGGCCAATTTCGCTCAATGACAAATGTGCATTTTCTGATGAAATTTGAATATTTTAGACAAAATAAATCATACGGAAGATGTTTCCAACAACTTTTGATGCCTTGCACTGAATATTAAGTGAATTAATGAACGGTCAATAACGCTCACGAAGGTAAGACTATAGCCTTACATTCTTTGGTGAATTTGGCCCATGGACAAATGTGTATTTTCTAATGAAATTTGAATATTTTGGAAAAAATAAATCATACAGAAGCATTTTCTGACTCCTTTTGATGCCTTAAAGTGAATGTTAAGTGAATTAATGAACGGTCAAAAAACGCACACGTAGGTAAGACTATAGCCTTACGTTTTTTGGCCAATTTGTCTCAATGACAAATGTGTATTTTCTGATGAAATTTGAATATTTTGGACAAAATAAATCATACAGAAGCATTTTCCAACAACTTTTGATGCCTTGGAGTGAATATTAAGTGAATTAATGAACGGTCAAAAAACGCACACAAAAGTAAGGCCTTACGTTTTTTGGCGAATTTCGCTCAATGACAAATGTGCATTTTCTGATGAAATTTGAATATTTTAGACAAAATAAATCATACGGAAGATGTTTCCAACAACTTTTGATGCCTTGCACTGAATATTAAGGGAATTAATGAACGGTCAATAACGCTCACGAAGGTAAGACTATAGCCTTACATTCTTTGGTGAATTTGGCCCATGGACAAATGTGTATTTTCTAATGAAATTTGAATATTTTGGACAAAATAAATCATACAGAAGCATTTTCTGACTCCTTTTGATGCCTTAAAGTGAATGTTAAGTGAATTAATGAACGGTCAAAAAACGCACACGTAGGTAAGACTATAGCCTTACGTTTTTTGGCCAATTTGTCTCAATGACAAATGTGTATTTTCTGATGAAATTTGAATATTTTGGACAAAATAAATCATACAGAAGCATTTTCCAACAACTTTTGATGCCTTGGAGTGAATATTAAGTGAATTAATGAACGGTCAAAAAACGCACACAAAAGTAAGGCCTTACGTTTTTTGGCGAATTTCGCTCAATGACAAATGTGCATTTTCTGATGAAATTTGAATATTTTAGACAAAATAAATCATACGGAAGCATTTTCCAACAAGTTTTGATGCCTTGGAGTGAATATTAAGTGAATTAATGAACGGTCAAAAAACGCAAACGAAGGTAAGACTATAGCCTTACCTTTTTTGGCGAATTTGGCCCAATGACAAATGTGCATTTTCTGATGAAATTTGAATATTTTGGACAAAATAAATCATACAGAAGCATTTTCTGACTCCTTTTGATGCCTTGGAGTGAATATTAAATGAATTAATGAACAGTCAAAAAACGCACACGAAGGTAAGACTATAGCCTTACCTTTTTTGGCGAATTTGGCCCAATGACAAATGTGCATTGTCTGATGAAATTTGAATATTTTCGACAAAATAAATCATACAGAAGCATTTTCTGACTCCTTTTGATGCCTTGGAGTGAATATTAAGTGAATTAATGAACGGTCAAAAAACGCACACGAAGGTAAGACTATAGCCGTACGTTTTTGGCCAATTTACCAAATGAGAAATGTACATTTTCTGATGAAATTTGAATATTTTGGACAAAATAAATCATACAGAAGCATTTTCTTACTACTTTTGATGCCTTGGAGTGAATATTAAGTGAATTAATGAACGGTCAAAAAACGCACACGAAGGTAAGACTATAGCCTTACATTTTTTGCTGAATTTGGCCCAATGACAAATGTGTATTTTCTGATGAAATTTGAATAGTTTGGACAAAATAAATCATACAAAAGCATTTTCTGACTCCTTTTGATGCCTTGGAGTGAATGTTAAGTGAATTAATGAACGGTCAAAAAACGCACACGTACGTAAAGCATTACGTTTATTGGCCAATTTGGCTCAATGACAAATTTGCATTTTCTGATGAAATTTGAATATTTTCGACAAAATAAATCATACAGAAGCTTTTTCCAACAACTTTTGATGCCTTGGAGTGAATATTAAGTGAATTAATGAACGGTCAAAAAACGCACATGCAGGTAAGCCTATAGCCGTACGTTTTTTGGCCAATTTGACTCAATGTAAAATATACATTTTCTGATGAAATTTGAATATTTTGGTCAAAATAAATCATACAGATGCATTTTCTTACTACTTTTGATGCCTTGGAGTGAATATTAAGTGAATTAATGAACGGTCAAAAAACGCACACGAAGGTAAGACTATAGCCGTACGTTTTTGGCCAATTTACCCAATGAGAAATTTGCATTTTCTGATGAAATTTGAATATTTTGGACAAAATAAATCATACAGATGCATTTTCTTACTACTTTTGATGCCTTGGAGTGAATATTAAGTGAATTAATGAACGGTCAAAAAACACACAAGAAGGTAAGACTATAACCTTACGTTTGTTGGCAAATTTGCCACAATGACATATGTGCATTTTCTGATGAAATTTGAATATTTTGGACAAAATAATTCATACAGAAGCATTTTCCAAGAAGTTTTGATGCCTTGGAGTGAATATTAAGTGAATTAATGAACGGTCAAAAAACGCACACGAAGGTAAGACTATAGCCGTACGTTTTTTGGCCAATTTACCCAATGAGAAATTAGCATTTTCTGATGAAATTTGAGTATTTTGGACAAAATACATCATACAGAAGCATTTTCTTACTACTTTTGATGCCTTGGAGTGAATATTAAGTGAATTAATGAACGGTCAATAAATGCTCACGAAGGTAAGACTATGGCCTTACGTTTTTTGGCAAATTTGCCACAATGACAAATGTGCATTTTCTGATGAAATTTGAATATTTTGTACAAAATAAATCATACAGAAGCATTTTCTGACTCCTTTTTATGCCTTGAAGTGAATATTAAGTAAATTAATGAACGGTCAAAAAACACACAAGAAGGTAAGCCTTACGTTTTTTGGCAAATTTTCCACAATGACAAATGTGCATTTTCTGATGAAATTTGAATATTTTGGACAAAATAATTCATACAGAAGCATTTTCCAAGATGTTTTGATACCTTGGAGTGAATATTAAGTGAATTAATGAACGGTCAAAAAACGCACACGAAGGTAAGACTATAGCCGTACGTTTTTTTGTGAATTTGCCACAATGACAAATGTGCATTTTCTGATGAAATTTGAATATTTTGTACAAAATAAATCATACAGAAGCATTTTCTGACTCCTTTTTATGCCTTGAAGTGAATATTAAGTAAATTAATGAACGGTCAAAAAACACACAAGAAGGTAAGCCTTACGTTTTTTGGCAAATTTTCCACAATGACAAATGTGTATTTTCTGATGAAATTTGAATATTTTGGACAAAATAAATCATACAGAAGCATTTTCTGACTCCTTTTGATGCCTTAAAGTGAATGTTAAGTGAATTAATGAACGGTCAAAAAACGCACACGAAGGTAAGACTATAGCCTTACGTTTTTTTGGCGAATTTCGCTCAATGACAAATGTGCATTTTCTGATGAAATTTTAATATTTTGGACAAAATAATTCACACAGAAGCATTTTCTGACTCCTTTTGATGCCTTGGAGTGAATATTAAGTGAATTAATGAACGGTCAAAAAACGCTCACGAAGGTAAGGCCTTACGTTTTTTAGCGAATTTCGCTCAATGACAAATGTGCATTTTCTGATGAAATTTGAATTTTTTAGACAAAATAATTCATACAGAAGCATTTTCTGACTCCTTTTGATGCCTTGGAGTGAATATTAAGTGAATTAATGAACGGTCAAAAAACGCACACGAAGGTAAGACTATAGCCGTACGTTTTTGGCCAATTTACCAAATGAGAAATGTACATTTTCTGATGAAATTTGAATATTTTGGACAAAATAAATCATACAGAAGCATTTTCTTACTACTTTTGATGCCTTGGAGTGAATATTAAGTGAATTAATGAACGGTCAAAAAACGCACACGAAGGTAAGACTATAGCCGTACGTTTTTGGCCAATTTACCCAATGAGAAATTTGCATTTTCTGATGAAATTTGAATATTTTGGACAAAATAAATCATACAGAAGCATTTTCTTACTACTTTTGATGCCTTGGAGTGAATATTAAGTGAATTAATGAACGGTCAAAAAACGCACACGAAGGTAAGACTATAGCCTTACATTTTTTGCTGAATTTGGCCCAATGACAAATGTGTATTTTCTGATGAAATTTGAATAGTTTGGACAAAATAAATCATACAAAAGCATTTGCTGACTCCTTTTGATGCCTTGGAGTGAATGTTAAGTGAATTAATGAACGCTCAAAAAACGCACACGTAGGTAAAGCCTTACGTTTATTGGCCAATTTGGCTCAATGACAAATTTGCATTTTCTGATGAAATTTGAATATTTTGGACAAAATAAATCATACAGAAGCATTTTCCAACAACTTTTGATGCCTTGGAGTGAATATTAAGTGAATTAATGAACGGTCAAAAAACACACATGTAGGTAAGCCTATAGCCGTACGTTTTTTGGCCAATTTGACTCAATGTAAAATATACATTTTCTGATGAAATTTGAATATTTTGGTCAAAATAAATCATACAGATGCATTTTCTTACTACTTTTGATGCCTTGGAGTGAATATTAAGTGAATTAATGAACGGTCAAAAAACGCACACGAAGGTAAGACTATAGCCGTACGTTTTTGGCCAATTTACCCAATGAGAAATTTGCATTTTCTGATGAAATTTGAATATTTTGGACAAAATAAATCATACAGATGCATTTTCTTACTACTTTTGATGCCTTGGAGTGAATATTAAGTGAATTAATGAACGGTCAAAAAACACACAAGAAGGTAAGACTATAACCTTACGTGTTTTGGCAAATTTGCCACAATGACATATGTGCATTTTCTGATGAAATTTGAATATTTTGGACAAAATAAATCATACAGAAGCATTTTCTTACTACTTTTGATGCCTTGGAGTGAATATTAAGTGAATTAATGAACGGTCAAAAAACGCACACGAAGGTAAGACTATAGCCGTACGTTTTTGGCCAATTTACCCAATGAGAAATTTGCATTTTCTGATGAAATTTGAATATTTTGGACAAAATAAATCATACAGAAGCATTTTCTTACTACTTTTGATGCCTTGGAGTGAATATTAAGTGAATTAATGAACGGTCAAAAAACGCACACGAAGGTAAGACTATAGCCTTACATTTTTTGCTGAATTTGGCCCAATGACAAATGTGTATTTTCTGATGAAATTTGAATAGTTTGGACAAAATAAATCATACAAAAGCATTTGCTGACTCCTTTTGATGCCTTGGAGTGAATGTTAAGTGAATTAATGAACGCTCAAAAAACGCACACGTAGGTAAAGCCTTACGTTTATTGGCCAATTTGGCTCAATGACAAATTTGCATTTTCTGATGAAATTTGAATATTTTGGACAAAATAAATCATACAGAAGCATTTTCCAACAACTTTTGATGCCTTGGAGTGAATATTAAGTGAATTAATGAACGGTCAAAAAACACACATGTAGGTAAGCCTATAGCCGTACGTTTTTTGGCCAATTTGACTCAATGTAAAATATACATTTTCTGTTGAAATTTGAATATTTTAGACAAAATAAATCATACGGAAGCATTTTCCAACAACTTTTGATGCCTTGGAGTGAATATTAATTGAATTAATGAACGGTCAAAAAACGCACACGAAGGTAAGACTATAGCCTTACATTTTTTGGTGAATTTGGCCCAATGACAAATGTGTATTTTCTGATAAAATTTGAATATTTTGGACAAAATAAATCATACAGAAGCATTTTCTGACTCCTTTTGATGCCTTGGAGTGAATATTAAGTGAATTAATGAAAGGTCAAAAAACACACAAGAAGGTAAGACATTTATTTAAAGACAAAATAAATCATACTCAAGCATTTTCTTACTACTTTTGATGCCTTGGAGTGAGTATTAAGTGAATTAATGAACGGTCAAAAAACGCTCACGAAGGTAAGACTATAGCCGTACGTTTTTGGCCAATTTACCCAATGAGAAATTTGCATTTTCTGATGAAATTTGAATATTTTGGACAAAATAAATCATACAGATGCATTTTCTTACTACTTTTGATGCCTTGGAGTGAATATTAAGTGAATTAATGAACGGTCAAAAAACACACAAGAAGGTAAGACTATAACCTTACGTTTTTTGGCAAATTTGCCACAATGACATATGTGCATTTTCTGATGAAATTTGAATATTTTGGACAAAATAATTCATACAGAAGCATTTTCCAAGAAGTTTTGATGCCTTGGAGTGAATATTAAGTGAATTAATGAACGGTCAAAAAACGCTCACGAAGGTAAGACTATAGCCTTACGTTTTTTGGCGAATTTGGCCCAATGACAAATGTGCATTTTCTGATGAAATTTGAATATTTTGGACAAAATAAATCATATAGAAGCATATTCTGACTCCTTTTGATGCCTTGGAGTGAATATTAAGTGAATTAATGAAAGGTCAAAAAACACACAAGAAGGTAAGACATTTATTTAAAGACAAAATAAATCATACGCAAGCATTTTCCAACAACTTTTGATGCCTTGGATTGAATATTAATTGAATTAATGAACGGTCAAAAAACGCACACGAAGGTAAGACTATAGCCGTACGTTTTTTGGTGAATTTGCCACAATGACAAATGTGTATTTTCTGATGAAATTTGAATATTTTGGACAAAATAAATCATACAGAAGCATTTTCTGACTCCTTTTGATGCCTTGGAGTGAATATTAATTGAATTAATGAACGGTCAAAAAACGGACACGAAGGTAAGACTATAGCCTTACGTTTTTTGGCGAATTTCGCTCAATGACAAATGTGCATTTTCTGATGAAATTTGAATATTTTAGACAAAATAAATCATACGGAAGCATTTTCCAACAACTTTTGATGCCTTGGAGTGAATATTAAGTGAATTAATGAACGGTCAAAAAACGCACACGAAGGTAAGACTATAGCCTTACATTTTTTGGTGAATTTGGCCCAATGACAAATGTGTATGTTCTGATAAAATTTGAATATTTTGGACAAAATAAATCATACAGAAGCATTTTCTGACTCCTTTTGATGCCTTGGAGTGAATATTAAGTGAATTAATGAAAGGTCAAAAAACACACAAGAAGGTAAGCCATTTATTTAAAGACAAAATAAATCATACGCAAGCATTTTCTTACTACTTTTGATGCCTTGTAGTGAATATTAAGTGAATTAATGAACGGTCAAAAAACGCACACGAAGGTAAGACTATAGCCGTACGTTTTTGGCCAATTTACCCAATGAGAAATTTGCATTTTCTGATGAAATTTGAATATTTTGGACAAAATAAATCATACAGATGCATTTTCTTACTACTTTTGATGCCTTGGAGTGAATATTAAGTGAATTAATGAACGGTCAAAAAACACACAAGAAGGTAAGACTATAACCTTACGTTTTTTGACAAATTTGCCACAATGACATATGTGCATTTTCTGATGAAATTTGAATATTTTGGACAAAATAATTCATACAGAAGCATTTTCCAAGAAGTTTTGATGCCTTGGAGTGAATATTAAGTGAATTAATGAACGGTCAAAAAACGCTCACGAAGGTAAGACTATAGCCGTACGTTTTTTGGCCAATTTACCCAATGAGAAATTAGCATTTTCTGATGAAATTTGAATATTTTGGACAAAATACATCATACAGAAGCATTTTCTTACTACTTTTGATGCCTTGGAGTGAATATTAAGTGAATTAATGAACGGTCAATAAATGCTCACGAAGGTAAGACTATAGCCTTACGTTTTTTGGCAAATTTGCCACAATGACAAATGTGCATTTTCTGATGAAATTTGAATATTTTGTACAAAATAAATCATACAGAAGCATTTTCTGACTCCTTTTTATGCCTTGAAGTGAATATTAAGTAAATTAATGAACGGTCAAAAAACACACAAGAAGGTAAGCCTTACGTTTTTTGGCAAATTTTCCACAATGACAAATGTGCATTTTCTGATGAAATTTGAATATTTTAGACAAAATAATTCATACAGAAGCATTTTCCAAGATGTTTTGATACCTTGGAGTGAATATTAAGTGAATTAAGGAACGGTCAAAAAACGCATACGAAGGTAAGACTATAGCCTTCCATTTTTTTGCCAATTTGGCCCAATGACAAATGTGTATTTTCTGATGAAATTTGAATATTTTGGACAAAATAAATCATACGGAAGCATTTTCCAACAACTTTTGATGCCTTGGAGTGAATATTAATTGAATTAATGAACGGTCAAAAAACGCACACGAAGGTAAGACTATAGCCTTACATTTTTTGGTGAATTTGGCCCAATGACAAATGTGTATTTTCTGATAAAATTTGAATATTTTGGACAAAATAAATCATACAGAAGCATTTTCTGACTCCTTTTGATGCCTTGGAGTGAATATTAAGTGAATTAATGAAAGGTCAAAAAACACACAAGAAGGTAAGACATTTATTTAAAGACAAAATAAATCATACTCAAGCATTTTCTTACTACTTTTGATGCCTTGGAGTGAGTATTAAGTGAATTAATGAACGGTCAAAAAACGCTCACGAAGGTAAGACTATAGCCGTACGTTTTTGGCCAATTTACCCAATGAGAAATTTGCATTTTCTGATGAAATTTGAATATTTTGGACAAAATAAATCATACAGATGCATTTTCTTACTACTTTTGATGCCTTGGAGTGAATATTAAGTGAATTAATGAACGGTCAAAAAACACACAAGAAGGTAAGACTATAACCTTACGTTTTTTGGCAAATTTGCCACAATGACATATGTGCATTTTCTGATGAAATTTGAATATTTTGGACAAAATAATTCATACAGAAGCATTTTCCAAGAAGTTTTGATGCCTTGGAGTGAATATTAGGTGAATTAATGAACGGTCAAAAAACGCTCACGAAGGTAAGACTATAGCCTTACGTTTTTTGGCGAATTTGGCCCAATGACAAATGTGCATTTTCTGATGAAATTTGAATATTTTGGACAAAATAAATCATATAGAAGCATATTCTGACTCCTTTTGATGCCTTGGAGTGAATATTAAGTGAATTAATGAAAGGTCAAAAAACACACAAGAAGGTAAGACATTTATTTAAAGACAAAATAAATCATACGCAAGCATTTTCCAACAACTTTTGATGCCTTGGATTGAATATTAATTGAATTAATGAACGGTCAAAAAACGCACACGAAGGTAAGACTATAGCCGTACGTTTTTTGGTGAATTTGCCACAATGACAAATGTGTATTTTCTGATGAAATTTGAATATTTTGGACAAAATAAATCATACAGAAGCATTTTCTGACTCCTTTTGATGCCTTGGAGTGAATATTAATTGAATTAATGAACGGTCAAAAAACGGACACGAAGGTAAGACTATAGCCTTACGTTTTTTGGCGAATTTCGCTCAATGACAAATGTGCATTTTCTGATGAAATTTGAATATTTTAGACAAAATAAATCATACGGAAGCATTTTCCAACAACTTTTGATGCCTTGGAGTGAATATTAAGTGAATTAATGAACGGTCAAAAAACGCACACGAAGGTAAGACTATAGCCTTACATTTTTTGGTGAATTTGGCCCAATGACAAATGTGTATGTTCTGATAAAATTTGAATATTTTGGACAAAATAAATCATACAGAAGCATTTTCTGACTCCTTTTGATGCCTTGGAGTGAATATTAAGTGAATTAATGAAAGGTCAAAAAACACACAAGAAGGTAAGCCATTTATTTAAAGACAAAATAAATCATACGCAAGCATTTTCTTACTACTTTTGATGCCTTGTAGTGAATATTAAGTGAATTAATGAACGGTCAAAAAACGCACACGAAGGTAAGACTATAGCCGTACGTTTTTGGCCAATTTACCCAATGAGAAATTTGCATTTTCTGATGAAATTTGAATATTTTGGACAAAATAAATCATACAGATGCATTTTCTTACTACTTTTGATGCCTTGGAGTGAATATTAAGTGAATTAATGAACGGTCAAAAAACACACAAGAAGGTAAGACTATAACCTTACGTTTTTTGACAAATTTGCCACAATGACATATGTGCATTTTCTGATGAAATTTGAATATTTTGGACAAAATAATTCATACAGAAGCATTTTCCAAGAAGTTTTGATGCCTTGGAGTGAATATTAAGTGAATTAATGAACGGTCAAAAAACGCTCACGAAGGTAAGACTATAGCCGTACGTTTTTTGGCCAATTTACCCAATGAGAAATTAGCATTTTCTGATGAAATTTGAATATTTTGGACAAAATACATCATACAGAAGCATTTTCTTACTACTTTTGATGCCTTGGAGTGAATATTAAGTGAATTAATGAACGGTCAATAAATGCTCACGAAGGTAAGACTATAGCCTTACGTTTTTTGGCAAATTTGCCACAATGACAAATGTGCATTTTCTGATGAAATTTGAATATTTTGTACAAAATAAATCATACAGAAGCATTTTCTGACTCCTTTTTATGCCTTGAAGTGAATATTAAGTAAATTAATGAACGGTCAAAAAACACACAAGAAGGTAAGCCTTACGTTTTTTGGCAAATTTTCCACAATGACAAATGTGCATTTTCTGATGAAATTTGAATATTTTAGACAAAATAATTCATACAGAAGCATTTTCCAAGATGTTTTGATACCTTGGAGTGAATATTAAGTGAATTAAGGAACGGTCAAAAAACGCATACGAAGGTAAGACTATAGCCTTCCATTTTTTTGCCAATTTGGCCCAATGACAAATGTGTATTTTCTGATGAAATTTGAATATTTTGGACAAAATAAATCATACGGAAGCATTTTCTGACTCCTTTTGATGCCTTGGAGTGAATATTAAGTGAATTAATGAAAGGTCAAAAAACACACAAGAAGGTAAGACTATAGCCGTACGTTTTTTGGTGAATTTGGCCCAATGACAAATGTGTATTTTCTGATGAAATTTGAATATTTTGGACAAAATAAATCATACAGAAGCATTTTCTGACTCCTTTTGATGCCTTGGAGTGAATATTGAATGAATTAATGAACGGTCAAAAAACGCTCACGAAGGTAAGACTATAGCCTTACCTTTTTTGGCCAATTTACCCAATGAGAAATGTGCATTTTCTGATCAAATTTGAACATTTTGGACAAAATAAATCATACAGAAGCATTTTCTTACTACTTTTGATGCCTTGGAGTGAATATTAAATGAATTAATGAAGGGTCAAAAAACGCACACGAAGGTAAGACATTTATTTAAAGACAAAATAAATCATACGCAAGCATTTTCTTACTACTTTTGATGCCTTGGAGTGAATATTAAGTGAATTAATGAACGGTCAAAAAAGGCACACGAAGGTAAGACTATAGCCGTACGTTTTTTGGTGAATTTGGCCCAATGACAAATGTGTATTTTCTGATGAAATTTGAATATTTTGGACAAAATAAATCATACAGAAGCATTTTCTGACTCCTTTTGATGCCTTGGAGTGAATATTGAATGAATTAATGAACGGTCAAAAAACGCTCACGAAGGTAAGACTATAGCCTTACCTTTTTTGGCCAATTTACCCAATGAGAAATGTGCATTTTCTGATCAAATTTGAACATTTTGGACAAAATAAATCATACAGAAACATTTTCTTACTACTTTTGATGCCTTGGAGTGAATATTAAATGAATTAATGAAGGGTCAAAAAACGCACACGAAGGTAAGACATTTATTTAAAGACAAAATAAATCATACGCAAGCATTTTCTTACTACTTTTGATGCCTTGGAGTGAATATTAAGTGAATTAATGAACGGTCAAAAAACGCACACGAAGGTAAGACTATAGCCATACGTTTTTTGCCAATTTAACCAATGAGAAATGTGCATTTTCTGATGAAATTTGAATATTTTGGACAAAATAAATCATACAGAAGCATTTTCTGACTCCTTTTGATGCCTTGGAGTGAATATTAAGTGAATTAATGAACGGTCAAAAAACGCACACGAAGGTAAGACTATAGCCTTACATTTTTTGGTGAATTTGGCCCAATGACAAATGTGTATTTTCTGATGAAATTTGAATATTTTGGACAAAATAAATCATACAGAAGCATTTTCTGACTCCTTTTGATGCCTTGGAGTGAATATTGAATGAATTAATGAACGGTCAAAAAACGCTCACGAAGGTAAGACCATAGCCTTACCTTTTTTGGCCAATTTACCCAATGAGAAATGTGCATTTTCTGATCAAATTTGAACATTTTGGACAAAATAAATCATACAGAAGCATTTTCTTACTACTTTTGATGCCTTGGAGTGAATATTAAATGAATTAATGAAGGGTCAAAAAACGCACACGAAGGTAACACTATAGCCGTACGTTTTTTGCCAATTTACCCAATGAGAAATGTGCATTTTCTGATGAAATTTGAATATTTTGGACAAAATAAATCATACAGAAGCATTTTCTTACTACTTTTGATGCCTTGGAGTGAATATTAAGTGAATTAATGAACGGTCAAAAAAGGCTCACGAAGGTAAGACTATAGCCTTACATTGTTTGGCGAATTTGGCCCAATGACAAATTTGCATTTTCTGATGAAATTTGAATATTTTGGACAAAATAAATCATATAGAAGCATTTTCTTACTACTTTTGATGCCTTGGAGTGAATATTAAGTGAATTAATGAACGGTCAAAAAACGCATAAGAAGGTAAGACTATAGCCTTACATTTTTTGGTGAATTTGCCACAATGACAAATATGCATTTTCTGATGAAATTTGAATATTTTGGACAAAATAAATCATACACAAGCATTTTCTGACTCCTTTTGATGCCTTGGAGTGAATATTAATTGAATTAATGAACGGTCAAAAAACGCACACGAAGGTAAGACTATAGCCTTACGTTTTTTGGCGAATTTCGCTCAATGACAAATATGCATTTTCTGATGAAATTTGAATATTTTAGACAAAATAAATCATACGGAAGCATTTTCCAACAACTTTTCATGCCTTGGAGTGAATATTAAGTGAATTAATGAACGGTCAAAAAACGCACACGAAGGTAAGACTATGGCTTTACATTTTTTGGTGAATTTGGCCCAATGACAAATGTGTATTTTCTGATAAAATTTGAATATTTTGGACAAAATAAATCATACAGAAGCATTTTCTGACTCCTTTTGATGCCTTGGAGTGAATATTAAGTGAATTAATGAAAGGTCAAAAAACACACAAGAAGGTAAGACATTTATTTAAAGACAAAATAAATCATACGCAAGCATTTTCTTACTACTTTTGATGCCTTGGAGTGAATATTAAGTGAATTAATGAACGGTCAAAAAACGCACACGAAGGTAAGACTATAGCCTTACCTTTTTTGGCCAATTTACCCAATGAGAAATGTGCATTTTCTGATGAAATTTGAACATTTTGGACAAAATAAATCATACAGAAACATTTTCTTACTACTTTTGATGCCTTGGAGTGAATATTAAGTGAATTAATGAAGGGTCAAAAAACGCACACGAAGGTAAGACATTTATTTAAAGACAAAATAAATCATACGCAAGCATTTTCTTACTACTTTTGATGCCTTGGAGTGAATATTAAGTGAATTAATGAACGGTCAAAAAACGCACACGAAGGTAAGACTATAGCCATACGTTTTTTGCCAATTTAACCAATGAGAAATGTGCATTTTCTGATGAAATTTGAATATTTTGGACAAAATAAATCATACAGAAGCATTTTCTGACTCCTTTTGATGCCTTGGAGTGAATATTAAGTGAATTAATGAACGGTCAAAAAACGCACACGAAGGTAAGACTATAGCCTTACATTTTTTGGTGAATTTGGCCCAATGACAAATGTGTATTTTCTGATGAAATTTGAATATTTTGGACAAAATAAATCATACAGAAGCATTTTCTGACTCCTTTTGATGCCTTGGAGTGAATATTGAATGAATTAATGAACGGTCAAAAAACGCTCACGAAGGTAAGACTATAGCCTTACCTTTTTTGGCCAATTTACCCAATGAGAAATGTGCATTTTCTGATCAAATTTGAACATTTTGGACAAAATAAATCATACAGAAGCATTTTCTTACTACTTTTGATGCCTTGGAGTGAATATTAAATGAATTAATGAAGGGTCAAAAAACGCACACAAAGGTAACACTATAGCCGTACGTTTTTTGCCAATTTACCCAATGAGAAATGTGCATTTTCTGATGAAATTTGAATATTTTGGACAAAATAAATCATACAGAAGCATTTTCTTACTACTTTTGATGCCTTGGAGTGAATATTAAGTGAATTAATGAACGGTCAAAAAAGGCTCACGAAGGTAAGACTATAGCCTTACATTGTTTGGCGAATTTGGCCCAATGACAAATTTGCATTTTCTGATGAAATTTGAATATTTTGGACAAAATAAATCATATAGAAGCATTTTCTTACTACTTTTGATGCCTTGGAGTGAATATTAAGTGAATTAATGAACGGTCAAAAAACGCATAAGAAGGTAAGACTATAGCCTTACATTTTTTGGTGAATTTGCCACAATGACAAATATGCATTTTCTGATGAAATTTGAATATTTTGGACAAAATAAATCATACACAAGCATTTTCTGACTCCTTTTGATGCCTTGGAGTGAATATTAATTGAATTAATGAACGGTCAAAAAACGCACACGAAGGTAAGACTATAGCCTTACGTTTTTTGGCGAATTTCGCTCAATGACAAATATGCATTTTCTGATGAAATTTGAATATTTTAGACAAAATAAATCATACGGAAGCATTTTCCAACAACTTTTCATGCCTTGGAGTGAATATTAAGTGAATTAATGAACGGTCAAAAAACGCACACGAAGGTAAGACTATGGCTTTACATTTTTTGGTGAATTTGGCCCAATGACAAATGTGTATTTTCTGATAAAATTTGAATATTTTGGACAAAATAAATCATACAGAAGCATTTTCTGACTCCTTTTGATGCCTTGGAGTGAATATTAAGTGAATTAATGAAAGGTCAAAAAACACACAAGAAGGTAAGACATTTATTTAAAGACAAAATAAATCATACGCAAGCATTTTCTTACTACTTTTGATGCCTTGGAGTGAATATTAAGTGAATTAATGAACGGTCAAAAAACGCACACGAAGGTAAGACTATAGCCTTACCTTTTTTGGCCAATTTACCCAATGAGAAATGTGCATTTTCTGATCAAATTTGAACATTTTGGACAAAATAAATCATACAGAAGCATTTTCTTACTACTTTTGATGCCTTGGAGTGAATATTAAATGAATTAATGAAGGGTCAAAAAACGCACACGAAGGTAAGACATTTATTTAAAGACAAAATAAATCATACGAAAGCATTTTCTTACTACTTTTGATGCCTTGGAGTGAATATTAAGTGAATTAATGAACGGTCAAAAAACGCACACGAAGGTAAGACTATAGCCGTACGTTTTTTGCCAATTTAACCAATGAGAAATGTGCATTTTCTGATGAAATTTGAATATTTTGGACAAAATAAATCATACAGAAGCATTTTCTGACTCCTTTTGATGCCTTGGAGTGAATATTAAGTGAATTAATGAACGGTCAAAAAACAAACACGAAGGTAAGACTATAGCCTTACATTTTTTGGTGAATTTGGCCCAATGACAAATGTGTATTTTCTGATGAAATTTGAATATTTTGGACAAAATAAATCATACAGAAGCATTTTCTTACTACTTTTGATGCCTTGGAGTGAATATTAAATGAATTAATGAAGGGTCAAAAAACACACACGAAGGTAACACTATAGCCATACGTTTTTTGCCAATTTACCCAATGAGAAATGTGCATTTTCTGATGAAATTTGAATATTTTGGACAAAATAAATCATACAGAAGCATTTTCTTACTACTTTTGATGCCTTGGAGTGAATATTAAGTGAATTAATGAACGGTCAAAAAACGCTCACGAAGGTAAGACTATAGCCTTACATTGTTTGGCGAATTTGGCCCAATGACAAATTTGCATTTTCTGATGAAATTTGAATATTTTGGACAAAATAAATCATATAGAAGCATTTTCTTACTACTTTTGATGCCTTGGAGTGAATATTAAGTGAATTAATGAACGGTCAAAAAACGCACACGAAGGTAAGACTATAGCCTTACATTTTTTGGTGAATTTGCCACAATGACAAATATGCATTTTCTGATGAAATTTGAATATTTTGGACAAAATAAATCATACAGAAGCATTTTCTGACTCCTTTTGATGCCTTGGAGTGAATATTAATTGAATTAATGAACGGTCAAAAAACGCACACGAAGGTAAGACTATAGCCTTACGTTTTTTGGCGAATTTCGCTCAATGACAAATATGCATTTTCTGATGAAATTTGAATATTTTAGACAAAATAAATCATACGGAAGCATTTTCCAACAACTTTTGATGCCTTGGAGTGAATATTATGTGAATTAATGAACGGTCAAAAAACGCACACGAAGGTAAGACTATGGCTTTACATTTTTTGGTGAATTTGGCCCAATGACAAATGTGTATTTTCTGATAAAATTTGAATATTTTAGACAAAATAAATCATACAGAAGCATTTTCTGACTCCTTTTGATGCCTTGGAGTGAATATTAAGTGAATTAATGAAAGGTCAAAAAACACACAAGAAGGTAAGACATTTATTTAAAGACAAAATAAATGATACGCAAGCATTTTCTTACTACTTTTGATGCCTTGGAGTGAGTATTAAGTGAATTAATGAACGGTCAAAAAACGCTCACGAAGGTAAGACTATAGCCTTACCTTTTTTGGCCAATTTACCCAATGAGAAATGTGCATTTTCTGATCAAATTTGAACATTTTGGACAAAATAAATCATACAGAAGCATTTTCTTACTACTTTTGATGCCTTGGAGTGAATATTAAATGAATTAATGAAGGGTCAAAAAACGCACACGAAGGTAAGACATTTATTTAAAGACAAAATAAATCATACGCAAGCATTTTCTTACTACTTTTGATGCCTTGGAGTGAATATTAAGTGAATTAATGAACGGTCAAAAAACGCACACGAAGGTAAGACTATAGCCGTACGTTTTTTGCCAATTTAACCAATGAGAAATGTGCATTTTCTGATGAAATTTGAATATTTTGGACAAAATAAATCATACAGAAGCATTTTCTGACTCCTTTTGATGCCTTGGAGTGAATATTAAGTGAATTAATGAACGGTCAAAAAACGCACACGAAGGTAAGACTATAGCCTTACGTTTTTTGGCGAATTTCGCTCAATGACAAATATGCATTTTCTGATGAAATTTGAATATTTTAGACAAAATAAATCATACGGAAGCATTTTCCAACAACTTTTGATGCCTTGGAGTGAATATTAAGTGAATTAATGAACGGTCAAAAAACGCACACGAAGGTAAGACTATGGCTTTACATTTTTTGGTGAATTTGGCCCAATGACAAATGTGTATTTTCTGATAAAATTTGAATATTTTGGACAAAATAAATCATACAGAAGCATTTTCTGACTCCTTTTGATGCCTTGGAGTGAATATTAAGTGAATTAATGAAAGGTCAAAAAACACACAAGAAGGTAAGACATTTATTTAAAGACAAAATAAATCATACGCAAGCATTTTCTTACTACTTTTGATGCCTTGGAGTGAGTATTAAGTGAATTAATGAACGGTCAAAAAACGCTCACGAAGGTAAGACTATAGCCTTACATTGTTTGGCGAATTTGGCCCAATGACAAATGTGCATTTTCTGATGAAATTTGAATATTTTGGACAAAATAAATCATATAGAAGCATTTTCTTACTACTTTTGATGCCTTGGAGTGAATATTAAGTGAATTAATGAACGGTCAAAAAACGCACACGAAGGTAAGACTATAGCCGTACGTTTTTGGCCAATTTACCCAATGAGAAATTTGCATTTTCTGATGAAATTTGAATATTTTGGACAAAATAAATCATACAGATGCATTTTCTTACTACTTTTGATGCCTTGGAGTGAATATTAAGTGAATTAATGAACGGTCAAAAAACACACAAGAAGGTAAGACTATAACCTTACGTTTTTTGGCAAATTTGCCACAATGACATATGTGCATTTTCTGATGAAATTTGAATATTTTGGACAAAATAATTCATACAGAAGCATTTTCCAAGAAGTTTTGATGCCTTGGAGTGAATATTAAGTGAATTAATGAACGGTCAAAAAACGCTCACGAAGGTAAGACTATAGCCTTACGTTTTTTGGCAAATTTGGCCCAATGACCACAGTGCATTTTCTGATGAAATTTGAATATTTTGCACAAAATAAATCATATTGAAGCATTTTCTGACTCCTTTTGATGCCTTGGAGTGAATATTAAGTGAATTAATGAACGGTCAAAAAACGCTCACGAAGGTAAGACTATAGCCGTACGTTTTTTGGCCAATTTACCCAATGAGAAATTAGCATTTTCTGATGAAATTTGAATATTTTGGACAAAATACATCATACAGAAGCATTTTCTTACTACTTTTGATGCCTTGGAGTGAATATTAAGTGAATTAATGAACGGTCAATAAATGCTCACGAAGGTAAGACTATAGCCTTACGTTTTTTGGCAAATTTGCCACAATGACAAATGTGCATTTTCTGATGAAATTTGAATATTTTGTACAAAATAAATCATACAGAAGCATTTTCTGACTCCTTTTTATGCCTTGAAGTGAATATTAAGTAAATTAATGAACGGTCAAAAAACACACAAGAAGGTAAGCCTTACGTTTTTTGGCAAATTTTCCACAATGACAAATGTGCATTTTCTGATGAAATTTGAATATTTTGGACAAAATAATTCATACAGAAGCATTTTCTGACTCCTTTTGATGCCTTGGAGTGAATATTAAGTGAATTAATGAACGGGAAAAAAAGGCACACGAAGGTAAGACTATAGACTTCCATTTTTTTGCCAATTTGGCCCAATGACAAATGTGTATTTTCTGATGAAATTTGAATATTTTGGACAAAATAAAATCATATAGAAGCATATTCTGACTCCTTTTTATGCCTTGGAGTGAATATTAAGTGAATTAATGAACGGTCAAAAAACGCACACGAAGGTAAGACTATAGCCGTACGTTTTTTGGCCAATTTACCCAATGAGAAATTAGCATTTTCTGATGAAATTTGAATATTTTGGACAAAATACATCATACAGAAGCATTTTCTTACTACTTTTGATGCCTTGGAGTGAATATTAAGTGAATTAATGAACGGTCAATAAATGCTCACGAAGGTAAGACTATAGCCTTACGTTTTTTGGCAAATTTGCCACAATGACAAATGTGCATTTTCTGATGAAATTTGAATATTTTGTACAAAATAAATCATACAGAAGCATTTTCTGACTCCTTTTTATGCCTTGAAGTGAATATTAAGTAAATTAATGAACGGTCAAAAAACACACAAGAAGGTAAGCCTTACGTTTTTTGGCAAATTTTCCACAATGACAAATGTGCATTTTCTGATGAAATTTGAATATTTTGGACAAAATAATTCATACAGAAGCATTTTCCAAGATGTTTTGATACCTTGGAGTGAATATTAAGTGAATTAATGAACGGTCAAAAAACGCACACGAAGGTAAGACTATAGCCTTCCATTTTTTTGCCAATTTGGCCCAATGACAAATGTGTATTTTCTGATGAAATTTGAATATTTTGGACAAAATAAATCATACGGAAGCATTTTCTGACTCCTTTTGATGCCTTGGAGTGAATATTAAGTGAATTAATGAAAGGTCAAAAAACACACAAGAAGGTAAGACATTTATTTAAAGACAAAATAAATCATACGCAAGCATTTTCTTACTACTTTTGATGCCTTGGAGTGAATATTAAGTAAATTAATGAACGGTCAAAAAACGCACACGAAGGTAAGACTATAGCCGTACGTTTTTTGGTGAATTTGGCCCAATGACAAATGTGTATTTTCTGATGAAATTTGAATATTTTGGACAAAATAAATCATACAGAAGCATTTTCTGACTCCTTTTGATGCCTTGGAGTGAATATTAAGTGAATTAATGAACGGTCAAAAAACGCACACGAAGGTAAGACTATAGCCTTACATTTTTTGGTGAATTTGGCCCAATGACAAATGTGTATTTTCTGATGAAATTTGAATATTTTGGACAAAATAAATCATACAGAAGCATTTTCTGACTCCTTTTGATGCCTTGGAGTGAATATTGAATGAATTAATGAACGGTCAAAAAACGCTCACGAAGGTAAGACTATAGCCTTACCTTTTTTGGCCAATTTACCCAATGAGAAATGTGCATTTTCTAATCAAATTTGAACATTTTGGACAAAATAAATCATACAGAAGCATTTTCTTACTACTTTTGATGCCTTGGAGTGAATATTAAGTGAATTAATGAACGGTCAAAAAACGCACACGAAGGTAAAACTATAGCCGTACGTTTTTTGCCAATTTAACCAATGAGAAATGTGCATTTTCTGATGAAATTTGAATATTTTGGACAAAATAAATCATACAGAAGCATTTTCTGACTCCTTTTGATGCCTTGGAGTGAATATTAAGTGAATTAATGAACGGTCAAAAAAGGCACACGAAGGTAAGACTATAGCCGTACGTTTTTTGGTGAATTTGGCCCAATGACAAATGTGTATTTTCTGATGAAATTTGAATATTTTGGACAAAATAAATCATACAGAAGCATTTTCTGACTCCTTTTGATGCCTTGGAGTGAATATTGAATGAATTAATGAACGGTCAAAAAACGCTCACGAAGGTAAGACTATAGCCTTACCTTTTTTGGCCAATTTACCCAATGAGAAATGTGCATTTTCTGATCAAATTTGAACATTTTGGACAAAATAAATCATACAGAAGCATTTTCTTACTACTTTTGATGCCTTGGAGTGAATATTAAATGAATTAATGAAGGGTCAAAAAACGCACACGAAGGTAAGACATTTATTTAAAGACAAAATAAATCATACGCAAGCATTTTCTTACTACTTTTGATGCCTTGGAGTGAATATTAAGTGAATTAATGAACGGTCAAAAAACGCACACGAAGGTAAGACTATAGCCGTACGTTTTTTGCCAATTTAACCAATGAGAAATGTGCATTTTCTGATGAAATTTGAATATTTTGGACAAAATAAATCATACAGAAGCATTTTCTGACTCCTTTTGATGCCTTGGAGTGAATATTAAGTGAATTAATGAACGGTCAAAAAACGCACACGAAGGTAAGACTATAGCCTTACATTTTTTGGTGAATTTGGCCCAATGACAAATGTGTATTTTCTGATGAAATTTGAATATTTTGGACAAAATAAATCATACAGAAGCATTTTCTGACTCCTTTTGATGCCTTGGAGTGAATATTGAATGAATTAATGAACGGTCAAAAAACGCTCACGAAGGTAAGACTATAGCCTTACCTTTTTTGGCCAATTTACCCAATGAGAAATGTGCATTTTCTGATCAAATTTGAACATTTTGGACAAAATAATTCATACAGAAGCATTTTCTTACTACTTTTGATGCCTTGGAGTGAATATTAAATGAATTAATGAAGGGTCAAAAAACGCACACGAAGGTAACACTATAGCCGTACGTTTTTTGCCAATTTACCCAATGAGAAATGTGCATTTTCTGATGAAATTTGAATATTTTGGACAAAATAAATCATACAGAAGCATTTTCTTACTACTTTTGATGCCTTGGAGTGAATATTAAGTGAATTAATGAAAGGTCAAAAAACACACAAGAAGGTAAGACATTTATTTAAAGACAAAATAAATCATACGCAAGCATTTTCTTACTACTTTTGATGCCTTGGAGTGAGTATTAAGTGAATTAATGAACGGTCAAAAAACGCTCACGAAGGTAAGACTATAGCCTTACATTGTTTGGCGAATTTGGCCCAATGACAAATGTGCATTTTCTGATGAAATTTGAATATTTTGGACAAAATAAATCATACAGAAGCATTTTCTTACTACTTTTGATGCCTTGGAGTGAATATTAAGTGAATTAATGAACGGTCAAAAAACGCACACGAAGGTAAGACTATAGCCTTACATTTTTTGGTGAACTTGCCACAATGACAAATATGCATTTTCTGATGAAATTTGAATATTTTGGACAAAATAAATCATACAGAAGCATTTTCTGACTCCTTTTGATGCCTTGGAGTGAATATTAATTGAATTAATGAACGGTCAAAAAACGCACACGAAGGTAAGACTATAGCCTTACATTTTTTGGCGAATTTCGCTCAATGACAAATGTGCATTTTCTGATAAAATTTGAATATTTTAGACAAAATAAATCATACGGAAGCATTTTCCAACAACTTTTGATGCCTTGGAGTGAATATTAAGTGAATTAATGAAAGGTCAAAAAACACACAAGAAGGTAAGACAATTATTTAAAGACAAAATAAATCATACGCAAGCATTTTCTTACTACTTTTGATGCCTTGGAGTGAATATTAAGTGAATTAATGAACGGTCAAAAAACGCACACGAAGGTAAGACTATAGCCGTACGTTTTTTGCCAATTTACCCAATGAGAAATGTGCATTTTCTGATCAAATTTGAACATTTTGGACAAAATAAATCATACAGAAGCATTTTCTTACTACTTTTGATGCCTTGGAGTGAATATTAAATGAATTAATGAAGGGTCAAAAAACGCACACGAAAGTAACACTATAGCCGTACGTTTTTTGCCAATTTACCCAATGAGAAATGTGCATTTTCTGATGAAATTTGAATATTTTGGACAAAATAAATCATACAGAAGCATTTTCTGACTCCTTTTGATGCCTTGGAGTGAATATTGAATGGTAAGGCCTTACCTTTTTTGGCCAATTTACTAAATGAGAAATGTGCATTTTCTGATCAAATTTGAACATTTTGGACAAAATAAATCATACAGAAGCATTTTCTGACTCCTTTTGATGCCTTGGAGTGAATATTGAATGAATTAATGAACGGTCAAAAAACGCTCACAAAGGTAAGACTATAGCCTTACCTTTTTTGGCCAATTTGGCCCAATGAGAAATGTGTATTTTCTGATGAAATTTGAATATTTTGGACAAAACAAATAATACAGAAGCATTTTATGACTCCTTTTGATGCCTTGGAGTGAATATTAAGTGAATTAATGAACGGTCAAAAAACACACAAGAAGGTAAGACTATAGCATTACGTTTTTTGGCGAATTTTGCCCAATGACAAATGTGCATTTTCTGATGAAATTTGAATATTTTGGACAAAATAAATCATACAGAAGCATTTTCTGACTCCTTTTGATGCCTTGGAGTGAATATTAAGTGAATTAATGAACGGTCAAAAAACGCTCACGAAGGTAAGACTTACATTTCTTGGTGAATTTGGCCCAATAACAAATATGTATTTTCTGATGAAATTTGAATTTTTTGGACAAAATAAATCATACAGAAGCATTTTCTGACTCCTTTTGATGCCTTGGAGTGAATATTAAGTGAATTAATGAACGGAAAAAAAAGGCACACAAAGGTAAGGCCTTACGTTTTTTGGCCAATTTGGCCCAATGTCAAATATACATTTTCTGATGAGATTTGAATATTTTGGACAAAATAAATCATATAGAAGCATTTTCTGAGTCCTTTTGATGCCTTGGAGTGAATATTAAGTGAATTAATGAACGGTCAAAAAACACACAAGAAGGTAAGACTATAGCATTACGTTTTTTGGCGAATTTTGCCCAATGACAAATGTGCATTTTCTGATGAAATTTGAATATTTTGGACAAAATAAATCACACGGAAGCATTTTCCAACAACTTTTGATGCCTTGGAGTGAATATTAAGTGAATTAATGAACGGTCAAAAAACGCACACGAAGGTAAGACTATAGACTTACGTTTTTTGCCAAATTTCGCTCAATGACAAATGTGCATTTTCTGATGAAATTTGAATATTTTGGACAAAATAAATCATACAGAAGCATTTTCTCACTCCTTTTGATGCCTTGCACTGAATATTAAGGGAATTAATGAACGGTCAAAAAACGCACACGAAGGTAAGACTATAGCTTTACATTCTTTGGTGAATTTGGCCCATGGACAAATGTGTATTTTCTAATGAAATTTGAATATTTTGGACAAAATAAATCATACAGAAGCATTTTCTGACTCCTTTTGATGCCTTAAAGTGAATGTTAAGTGAATTAATGAACGGTCAAAAAACGCACACGTACGTAAGACTATAGCCTTACGTTTTTTGGCCAATTTGGCTCAATGACAAATGTGTATTTTCTGATGAAATTTGAATATTTTGGACAAAATAAATCATACAGAAGCATTTTCCAACAACTTTTGATGCCTTGGAGTGAATATAAAGTGAATTAATGAACAGTCAAAAAACGCACACGAAGGTAAGGCCTTACGTTTTTTGACGAATTTCGCTCAATGACAAATGTGCATTTTCTGATGAAATTTGAATATTTTGGACAAAATAATTCATACAGAAGCATTTTCCAACAACTTTTGATGCCTTGGAGTGAATATTAAGTGAATTAATGAACGGTCAAAAAACGCACACGAAGGTAAGGCCTTACGTTTTTTTGGCGAATTTCGCTCAATGACAAATTTGCATTTTCTGATGAAATTTTAATATTTTGGACAAAATAATTCATACAGAAGCATTTTCTGACTCCTTTTGATGCCTTGGAGTGAATATTGAATGAATTAATGAACGGTCAAAAAACGCTCACAAAGGTAAGACTATAGCCTTACCTTTTTTGGCCAATTTACCCAATGAGAAATGTGTATTTTCTGATGAAATTTGAATATTTTGGACAAAATAAATCATACAGAAGCATTTTCTGACTCCTTTTGATGCCTTGGAGTGAATATTAAGTGAATTAATGAACGGTCAAAAAACGCTCACGAAGGTAAGACTATAGCCTTACATTTCTTGGTGAATTTGGCCCAATAACAAATGTGTATTTTCTGATGAAATTTGAATATTTTGGACAAAACAAATCATACAGAAGCATTTTCTGACTCCTTTTGATGCCTTGGAGTGAATATTAAGTGAATTAATGAACGGTCAAAAAACGCACACGAAGGTAAGACTATAGCATTACGTTTTTTGGCGAATTTGGCCCAATGACAAATGTGCATTTTCTGATGAAATTTGAATATTTTGGACAAAATAAATCATACAGAAGCATTTTCTGACTCCTTTTGATGCCTTGGAGTGAATATTAAGTGAATTAATGAACGGAAAAAAAAGGCACACAAAGGTAAGGCCTTACTTTTTTTGGCCAATTTGGCCCAATGTCAAATATGCATTTTCTGATGAAATTTGAATATTTTGGACAAAATAAATCATACAGATGCATTTTCTTACTACTTTTGATGCCTTGGAGTGAATATTAAGTGAATTAATGAACGGTCAAAAAACACACAAGAAGGTAAGACTATAACCTTACGTTTTTTGGCAAATTTGCCACAATGACATATGTGCATTTTCTGATGAAATTTGAATATTTTGGACAAAATAAATCATACAGATGCATTTTCTTACTACTTTTGATGCCTTGGAGTGAATATTAAGTGAATTAATGAACGGTCAAAAAACACACAAGAAGGTAAGACTATAACCTTACGTTTTTTGGCAAATTTGCCACAATGACATATGTGCATTTTCTGATGAAATTTGAATATTTTGGACAAAATAATTCATACAGAAGCATTTTCCAAGAAGTTTTGATGCCTTGGAGTGAATATTAAGTGAATTAATGAACGGTCAAAAAACGCTCACGAAGGTAAGACTATAGCCTTACGTTTTTTGGCCAATTTGGCCCAATGACAAATGTGCATTTTCTGATGAAATTTGAATATTTTGCACAAAATAAATCATATAGAAGCATATTCTGACTCCTTTTGATGCCTTGGAGTGAATATTAAGTGAATTAATGAACGGTCAAAAAACGCACACGAAGGTAAGACTATAGCCGTACGTTTTTTGGCCAATTTACCCAATGAGAAATTAGCATTTTCTGATGAAATTTGAATATTTTGGACAAAATACATCATACAGAAGCATTTTCTTACTACTTTTGATGCCTTGGAGTGAATATTAAGTGAATTAATGAACGGTCAATAAATGCTCACGAAGGTAAGACTATAGCCTTACGTTTTTTGGCAAATTTGCCACAATGACAAATGTGCATTTTCTGATGAAATTTGAATATTTTGTACAAAATAAATCATACAGAAGCATTTTCTGACTCCTTTTTATGCCTTGAAGTGAATATTAAGTAAATTAATGAACGGTCAAAAAACACACAAGAAGGTAAGCCTTACGTTTTTTGGCAAATTTTCCACAATGACAAATGTGCATTTTCTGATGAAATTTGAATATTTTGGACAAAATAATTCATACAGAAGCATTTTCCAAGATGTTTTGATACCTTGGAGTGAATATTAAGTGAATTAATGAACGGTCAAAAAACGCACACGAAGGTAAGACTATAGACTTCCATTTTTTTGCCAATTTGGCCCAATGACAAATGTGTATTTTCTGATGAAATTTGAATATTTTGGACAAAATAAAATCATATAGAAGCATATTCTGACTCCTTTTTATGCCTTGGAGTGAATATTAAGTGAATTAATGAACGGTCAAAAAACGCACACGAAGGTAAGACTATAGCCGTACGTTTTTTGGCCAATTTACCCAATGAGAAATTAGCATTTTCTGATGAAATTTGAATATTTTGGACAAAATACATCATACAGAAGCATTTTCTTACTACTTTTGATGCCTTGGAGTGAATATTAAGTGAATTAATGAACGGTCAATAAATGCTCACGAAGGTAAGACTATAGCCTTACTTTTTTTTGCAAATTTGGCACAATGACAAATGTGCATTTTCTGATGAAATTTGAATATTTTGTACAAAATAAATCATACAGAAGCATTTTCTGACTCCTTTTTATGCCTTGAAGTGAATATTAAGTAAATTAATGAACGGTCAAAAAACACACAAGAAGGTAAGCCTTACGTTTTTTGGCAAATTTTCCACAATGACAAATGTGCATTTTCTGATGAAATTTGAATATTTTGGACAAAATAATTCATACAGAAGCATTTTCCAAGATGTTTTGATACCTTGGAGTGAATATTAAGTGAATTAATGAACGGTCAAAAAACGCACACGAAGGTAAGACTATAGACTTCCATTTTTTTGCCAATTTGGCCCAATGACAAATGTGTATTTTCTGATGAAATTTGAATATTTTGGACAAAATAAAATCATATAGAAGCATATTCTGACTCCTTTTTATGCCTTGGAGTGAATATTAAGTGAATTAATGAACGGTCAAAAAACGCACACGAAGGTAAGACTATAGCCGTACGTTTTTTGGCCAATTTACCCAATGAGAAATTAGCATTTTCTGATGAAATTTGAATATTTTGGACAAAATACATCATACAGAAGCATTTTCTTACTACTTTTGATGCCTTGGAGTGAATATTAAGTGAATTAATGAACGGTCAATAAATGCTCACGAAGGTAAGACTATAGCCTTACGTTTTTTGGCAAATTTGCCACAATGACAAATGTGCATTTTCTGATGAAATTTGAATATTTTGTACAAAATAAATCATACAGAAGCATTTTCTGACTCCTTTTTATGCCTTGAAGTGAATATTAAGTAAATTAATGAACGGTCAAAAAACACACAAGAAGGTAAGCCTTACGTTTTTTGGCAAATTTTCCACAATGACAAATGTGCATTTTCTGATGAAATTTGAATATTTTGGACAAAATAATTCATACAGAAGCATTTTCCAAGATGTTTTGATACCTTGGAGTGAATATTAAGTGAATTAATGAACGGTCAAAAAACGCACACGAAGGTAAGACTATAGCCTTCCATTTTTTTGCCAATTTGGCCCAATGACAAATGTGTATTTTCTGATGAAATTTGAATATTTTGGACAAAATAAATCATACGGAAGCATTTTCTGACTCCTTTTGATGCCTTGGAGTGAATATTAAGTGAATTAATGAAAGGTCAAAAAACACACAAGAAGGTAAGACATTTATTTAAAGACAAAATAAATCATACGCAAGCATTTTCTTACTACTTTTGATGCCTTGGAGTGAGTATTAAGTAAATTAATGAACGGTCAAAAAACGCACACGAAGGTAAGACTATAGCCGTACGTTTTTTGGTGAATTTGGCCCAATGACAAATGTGTATTTTCTGATGAAATTTGAATATTTTGGACAAAATAAATCATACAGAAGCATTTTCTGACTCCTTTTGATGCCTTGGAGTGAATATTAAGTGAATTAATGAACGGTCAAAAAACGCACACGAAGGTAAGACTATAGCCTTACATTTTTTGGTGAATTTGGCCCAATGACAAATGTGTATTTTCTGATGAAATTTGAATATTTTGGACAAAATAAATCATACAGAAGCATTTTCTGACTCCTTTTGATGCCTTGGAGTGAATATTGAATGAATTAATGAACGGTCAAAAAACGCTCACGAAGGTAAGACTATAGCCTTACCTTTTTTGGCCAATTTACCCAATGAGAAATGTGCATTTTCTAATCAAATTTGAACATTTTGGACAAAATAAATCATACAGAAGCATTTTCTTACTACTTTTGATGCCTTGGAGTGAATATTAAGTGAATTAATGAACGGTCAAAAAACGCACACGAAGGTAAAACTATAGCCGTACGTTTTTTGCCAATTTAACCAATGAGAAATGTGCATTTTCTGATGAAATTTGAATATTTTGGACAAAATAAATCATACAGAAGCATTTTCTGACTCCTTTTGATGCCTTGGAGTGAATATTAAGTGAATTAATGAACGGTCAAAAAAGGCACACGAAGGTAAGACTATAGCCGTACGTTTTTTGGTGAATTTGGCCCAATGACAAATGTGTATTTTCTGATGAAATTTGAATATTTTGGACAAAATAAATCATACAGAAGCATTTTCTGACTCCTTTTGATGCCTTGGAGTGAATATTGAATGAATTAATGAACGGTCAAAAAACGCTCACGAAGGTAAGACTATAGCCTTACCTTTTTTGGCCAATTTACCCAATGAGAAATGTGCATTTTCTGATCAAATTTGAACATTTTGGACAAAATAAATCATACAGAAGCATTTTCTTACTACTTTTGATGCCTTGGAGTGAATATTAAATGAATTAATGAAGGGTCAAAAAACGCACACGAAGGTAAGACATTTATTTAAAGACAAAATAAATCATACGCAAGCATTTTCTTACTACTTTTGATGCCTTGGAGTGAATATTAAGTGAATTAATGAACGGTCAAAAAACGCACACGAAGGTAAGACTATAGCCGTACGTTTTTTGCCAATTTAACCAATGAGAAATGTGCATTTTCTGATGAAATTTGAATATTTTGGACAAAATAAATCATACAGAAGCATTTTCTGACTCCTTTTGATGCCTTGGAGTGAATATTAAGTGAATTAATGAACGGTCAAAAAACGCACACGAAGGTAAGACTATAGCCTTACATTTTTTGGTGAATTTGGCCCAATGACAAATGTGTATTTTCTGATGAAATTTGAATATTTTGGACAAAATAAATCATACAGAAGCATTTTCTGACTCCTTTTGATGCCTTGGAGTGAATATTGAATGAATTAATGAACGGTCAAAAAACGCTCACGAAGGTAAGACTATAGCCTTACCTTTTTTGGCCAATTTACCCAATGAGAAATGTGCATTTTCTGATCAAATTTGAACATTTTGGACAAAATAATTCATACAGAAGCATTTTCTTACTACTTTTGATGCCTTGGAGTGAATATTAAATGAATTAATGAAGGGTCAAAAAACGCACACGAAGGTAACACTATAGCCGTACGTTTTTTGGTGAATTTGGCCCAATGACAAATGTGTATTTTCTGATGAAATTTGAATATTTTGGACAAAATAAATCATACAGAAGCATTTTCTTACTACTTTTGATGCCTTGGAGTGAATATTAAGTGAATTAATGAAAGGTCAAAAAACACACAAGAAGGTAAGACATTTATTTAAAGACAAAATAAATCATACGCAAGCATTTTCTTACTACTTTTGATGCCTTGGAGTGAGTATTAAGTGAATTAATGAACGGTCAAAAAACGCTCACGAAGGTAAGACTATAGCCTTACATTGTTTGGCGAATTTGGCCCAATGACAAATGTGCATTTTCTGATGAAATTTGAATATTTTGGACAAAATAAATCATACAGAAGCATTTTCTTACTACTTTTGATGCCTTGGAGTGAATATTAAGTGAATTAATGAACGGTCAAAAAACGCACACGAAGGTAAGACTATAGCCTTACATTTTTTGGTGAACTTGCCACAATGACAAATATGCATTTTCTGATGAAATTTGAATATTTTGGACAAAATAAATCATACAGAAGCATTTTCTGACTCCTTTTGATGCCTTGGAGTGAATATTAATTGAATTAATGAACGGTCAAAAAACGCACACGAAGGTAAGACTATAGCCTTACATTTTTTGGCGAATTTCGCTCAATGACAAATGTGCATTTTCTGATAAAATTTGAATATTTTAGACAAAATAAATCATACGGAAGCATTTTCCAACAACTTTTGATGCCTTGGAGTGAATATTAAGTGAATTAATGAAAGGTCAAAAAACACACAAGAAGGTAAGACAATTATTTAAAGACAAAATAAATCATACGCAAGCATTTTCTTACTACTTTTGATGCCTTGGAGTGAATATTAAGTGAATTAATGAACGGTCAAAAAACGCACACGAAGGTAAGACTATAGCCGTACGTTTTTTGCCAATTTACCCAATGAGAAATGTGCATTTTCTGATCAAATTTGAACATTTTGGACAAAATAAATCATACAGAAGCATTTTCTTACTACTTTTGATGCCTTGGAGTGAATATTAAATGAATTAATGAAGGGTCAAAAAACGCACACGAAAGTAACACTATAGCCGTACGTTTTTTGCCAATTTACCCAATGAGAAATGTGCATTTTCTGTTGAAATTTGAATATTTTGGACAAAATAAATCATACAGAAGCATTTTCTGACTCCTTTTGATGCCTTGGAGTGAATATTGAATGGTAAGGCCTTACCTTTTTTGGCCAATTTACTAAATGAGAAATGTGCATTTTCTGATCAAATTTGAACATTTTGGACAAAATAAATCATACAGAAGCATTTTCTGACTCCTTTTGATGCCTTGGAGTGAATATTGAATGAATTAATGAACGGTCAAAAAACGCTCACAAAGGTAAGACTATAGCCTTACCTTTTTTGGCCAATTTGGCCCAATGAGAAATGTGTATTTTCTGATGAAATTTGAATATTTTGGACAAAACAAATAATACAGAAGCATTTTATGACTCCTTTTGATGCCTTGGAGTGAATATTAAGTGAATTAATGAACGGTCAAAAAACACACAAGAAGGTAAGACTATAGCATTACGTTTTTTGGCGAATTTTGCCCAATGACAAATGTGCATTTTCTGATGAAATTTGAATATTTTGGACAAAATAAATCATACAGAAGCATTTTCTGACTCCTTTTGATGCCTTGGAGTGAATATTAAGTGAATTAATGAACGGTCAAAAAACGCTCACGAAGGTAAGACTTACATTTCTTGGTGAATTTGGCCCAATAACAAATATGTATTTTCTGATGAAATTTGAATTTTTTGGACAAAATAAATCATACAGAAGCATTTTCTGACTCCTTTTGATGCCTTGGAGTGAATATTAAGTGAATTAATGAACGGAAAAAAAAGGCACACAAAGGTAAGGCCTTACGTTTTTTGGCCAATTTGGCCCAATGTCAAATATACATTTTCTGATGAGATTTGAATATTTTGGACAAAATAAATCATATAGAAGCATTTTCTGAGTCCTTTTGATGCCTTGGAGTGAATATTAAGTGAATTAATGAACGGTCAAAAAACACACAAGAAGGTAAGACTATAGCATTACGTTTTTTGGCGAATTTTGCCCAATGACAAATGTGCATTTTCTGATGAAATTTGAATATTTTGGACAAAATAAATCACACGGAAGCATTTTCCAACAACTTTTGATGCCTTGGAGTGAATATTAAGTGAATTAATGAACGGTCAAAAAACGCACACGAAGGTAAGACTATAGACTTACGTTTTTTGCCAAATTTCGCTCAATGACAAATGTGCATTTTCTGATGAAATTTGAATATTTTGGACAAAATAAATCATACAGAAGCATTTTCTCACTCCTTTTGATGCCTTGCACTGAATATTAAGGGAATTAATGAACGGTCAAAAAACGCACACGAAGGTAAGACTATAGCTTTACATTCTTTGGTGAATTTGGCCTATGGACAAATGTGTATTTTCTAATGAAATTTGAATATTTTGGACAAAATAAATCATACAGAAGCATTTTCTGACTCCTTTTGATGCCTTAAAGTGAATGTTAAGTGAATTAATGAACGGTCAAAAAACGCACACGTACGTAAGACTATAGCCTTACGTTTTTTGGCCAATTTGGCTCAATGACAAATGTGTATTTTCTGATGAAATTTGAATATTTTGGACAAAATAAATCATACAGAAGCATTTTCCAACAACTTTTGATGCCTTGGAGTGAATATAAAGTGAATTAATGAACAGTCAAAAAACGCACACGAAGGTAAGGCCTTACGTTTTTTGACGAATTTCGCTCAATGACAAATGTGCATTTTCTGATGAAATTTGAATATTTTGGACAAAATAATTCATACAGAAGCATTTTCCAACAACTTTTGATGCCTTGGAGTGAATATTAAGTGAATTAATGAACGGTCAAAAAACGCACACGAAGGTAAGGCCTTACGTTTTTTTGGCGAATTTCGCTCAATGACAAATTTGCATTTTCTGATGAAATTTTAATATTTTGGACAAAATAATTCATACAGAAGCATTTTCTGACTCCTTTTGATGCCTTGGAGTGAATATTGAATGAATTAATGAACGGTCAAAAAACGCTCACAAAGGTAAGACTATAGCCTTACCTTTTTTGGCCAATTTACCCAATGAGAAATGTGTATTTTCTGATGAAATTTGAATATTTTGGACAAAATAAATCATACAGAAGCATTTTCTGACTCCTTTTGATGCCTTGGAGTGAATATTAAGTGAATTAATGAACGGTCAAAAAACGCTCACGAAGGTAAGACTATAGCCTTACATTTCTTGGTGAATTTGGCCCAATAACAAATGTGTATTTTCTGATGAAATTTGAATATTTTGGACAAAACAAATCATACAGAAGCATTTTCTGACTCCTTTTGATGCCTTGGAGTGAATATTAAGTGAATTAATGAACGGTCAAAAAACGCACACGAAGGTAAGACTATAGCATTACGTTTTTTGGCGAATTTGGCCCAATGACAAATGTGCATTTTCTGATGAAATTTGAATATTTTGGACAAAATAAATCATACAGAAGCATTTTCTGACTCCTTTTGATGCCTTGGAGTGAATATTAAGTGAATTAATGAACGAAAAAAAAAGGCACACAAAGGTAAGGCCTTACTTTTTTTGGCCAATTTGGCCCAATGTCAAATATGCATTTTCTGATGAAATTTGAATATTTTGGACAAAATAAATCACACAGAAGCATTTTCTTACTACTTTTGATGCCTTGGAGTGAATATTAAGTGAATTAATGAACGGTCAAAAAACGCACACGAAGGTAAGACTATAGCCTTACATTTTTTGGTGAATTTGGCCCAATGACAAATGTGTATTTTCTGATGAAATTTGAATATTTTGGACAAAACAAATAATACAGAAGCATTTTATGACTCCTTTTGATGCCTTGGAGTGAATATTAAGTGAATTAATGAACGGTCAAAAAACACACAAGAAGGTAAGACTATAGCATTACGTTTTTTGGCGAATTTTGCCCAATGACAAATGTGCATTTTCTGATGAAATTTGAATATTTTGGACAAAATAAATCATACAGAAGCATTTTCTGACTCCTTTTGATGTCTTGGAGTGAATATTAAGTGAATTAATGAACGGTCAAAAAACACACAAGAAGGTAAGACATTTATTTAAAGACAAAATAAATCATACGCAAGCATTTTCTTACTACTTTTGATGCCTTGGAGTGAATATTAAGTGAATTAATGAACGGTCAAAAAACGCACACGAAGGTAAGACTATAGCTTTACATTCTTTGGTGAATTTGGCCCATGGACAAATGTGTATTTTCTAATGAAATTTGAATATTTTGGACAAAATAAATCATACAGAAGCATTTTCTGACTCCTTTTGATGCCTTAAAGTGAATGTTAAGTGAATTAATGAACGGTCAAAAAACGCACACGTACGTAAGACTATAGCCTTACGTTTTTTGGCCAATTTGGCTCAATGACAAATGTGTATTTTCTGATGAAATTTGAATATTTTGGACAAAATAAATCATACAGAAGCATTTTCCAACAACTTTTGATGCCTTGGAGTGAATATAAAGTGAATTAATGAACAGTCAAAAAACGCACACGAAGGTAAGGCCTTACGTTTTTTGACGAATTTCGCTCAATGACAAATGTGCATTTTCTGATGAAATTTGAATATTTTGGACAAAATAATTCATACAGAAGCATTTTCCAACAACTTTTGATGCCTTGGAGTGAATATTAAGTGAATTAATGAACGGTCAAAAAACGCACACGAAGGTAAGGCCTTACGTTTTTTTGGCGAATTTCGCTCAATGACAAATTTGCATTTTCTGATGAAATTTTAATATTTTGGACAAAATAATTCATACAGAAGCATTTTCTGACTCCTTTTGATGCCTTGGAGTGAATATTGAATGAATTAATGAACGGTCAAAAAACGCTCACAAAGGTAAGACTATAGCCTTACCTTTTTTGGCCAATTTACCCAATGAGAAATGTGTATTTTCTGATGAAATTTGAATATTTTGGACAAAATAAATCATACAGAAGCATTTTCTGACTCCTTTTGATGCCTTGGAGTGAATATTAAGTGAATTAATGAACGGTCAAAAAACGCTCACGAAGGTAAGACTATAGCCTTACATTTCTTGGTGAATTTGGCCCAATAACAAATGTGTATTTTCTGATGAAATTTGAATATTTTGGACAAAACAAATCATACAGAAGCATTTTCTGACTCCTTTTGATGCCTTGGAGTGAATATTAAGTGAATTAATGAACGGTCAAAAAACGCACACGAAGGTAAGTCTATAGCATTACGTTTTTTGGCGAATTTGGCCCAATGACAAATGTGCATTTTCTGATGAAATTTGAATATTTTGGACAAAATAAATCATATAGAAGCATTTTCTGACTCCTTTTGATGCCTTGGAGTGAATATTAAGTGAATTAATGAATGGAAAAAAAAAGGCACACAAAGGTAAGGCCTTACGTTTTTTGGCCAATTTGGCCCAATGTCAAATATACATTTTCTGATGAGATTTGAATATTTTGGACAATATAAATCATACAGAAGCATTTTCTGACTCCTTTTGATGCCTTGGAGTGAATATTAAGTGAATTAATGAACCGTCAAAAAACACACAAGAAGGTAAGACTATCGCCGTACATTTTTTGGCCAATTTACCCAATGAGAATTTTGCATTTTCTGATGAAATTTGAGTATTTTGGACAAAATAAATCATACAGAAGCATTTTCTGACTACTTTTGATGCCTTGGAGTGACCATTAAGTGAATTAATGAACGGTCAAAAAACACCTAAGAAGGTAAGACTATAGCCTTACGTTTTTTGGCGAATTTGGCTCAATGACAAATGTGCATTTTCTGATGAAATTTTAATATTTTGGACAAAATAAATCACACGGAAGCATTTTCCAACAACTTTTGATGCCTTGGAGTGAATATTAAGTGAATTAATGAACGGTCAAAAAACGCACACGAAGGTAAGACTAAAGCCTTACGTTTTTTGACGAATTTCGCTCAATGACAAATGTGCATTTTCTGATGAAATTTGAATATTTTGGACAAAATAAATCATACAGAAGCATTTTCTGACTCCTTTTGATGCCTTGGACTGAATATTAAGTGAATTAATGAACGGTCAAAAAACGCACACGAAGGTAAGACACTTTTTGGTGAATTTGGCCCAATGACAAATGTGTATTTTCTGATGAAATTTGAATATTTTGGACAAAATAAATCATACAGAAGCATTTTCTGACTCCTTTTGATGCCTTGGAGTGAATATTGAATGAATTAATGAACGGTCAAAAAACGCTCACGAAGGTAAGACTATAGCCTTACCTTTTTTTGCCAATTTACCAAATGAGAAATGTGCATTTTCTGATGAAATTTGAATATATTGGACAAAATAAATCATACAGAAGCATTTTCTGACTCCTTTTGATGCCTTGGAGTGAATATTAAGTGAATTAATGAACGGTCAAAAAATGCACACGAAGGTAAGACTATAGCCGTACGTTTTTGGCCTATTTACCCAATGAGAAATTTGCATTTTCTGATGAAATTTGAATATTTTGGACAAAATAAATCATACAGATGCATTTTCTTACTACTTTTGATGCCTTGGAGTGAATATTAAGTGAATTAATGAACGGTCAAAAAACACACAAGAAGGTAAGACTATAACCTTACGTTTTTTGGCAAATTTGCCACAATGACATATGTGCATTTTCTGATGAAATTTGAATATTTTGGACAAAATAAATCATATAGAAGCATATTCTGACTCCTTTTGATGCCTTGGAGTGAATATTAAGTGAATTAATGAACGGTCAAAAAACGCACACGAAGGAAAGACTATAGCCGTACGTTTTTTGGCCAATTTACCCAATGAGAAATTAGCATTTTCTGATGAAATTTGAATATTTTGGACAAAATACATCATACAGAAGCATTTTCTTACTACTTTTGATGCCTTGGAGTGAATATTAAGTGAATTAATGAACGGTCAATAAATGCTCACGAAGGTAAGACTATAGCCTTACATTTTTGGCAAATTTGCCACAATGACAAATGTGCATTTTCTGATGAAATTTGAATATTTTGTACAAAATAAATCATACAGAAGCATTTTCTGACTCCTTTTTATGCCTTGAAGTGAATATTAAGTAAATTAATGAACGGTCAAAAAACACACAAGAAGGTAAGCCTTACGTTTTTTGGCAAATTTTCAACAATGACAAATGTGCATTTTCTGATGAAATTTGAATATTTTGGGCAAAATAATTCATACAGAATCATTTTCCAAGATGTTTTGATGCCTTGGAGTGAATATTAAGTGAATTAATGAACGGTCAAAAAACGCTCACGAAGTTAAGACTATAGCCTATAGCTAAGGCCTTACCTTTTTTGGCGAATTTGGCTCAATGACAAATGTGCATTTTCTGATGAAATTTGAATATTTTGGACAAAATAAATCATATAGAAGCATTTTCTGACTCCTTTTGATGCTTGGAGTGAATATTAACTGAATTATTGAACGGTCAAAAACGCTCACGAAGGTAAGGCTATAGCTTTACTTTTGTTGGCGAATATGGCCCATTGACAAACGTGCATTTTCTGATGAAATTTGAATATTTTGGACAAAATAAATCATACAGAAGCATTTTCTGACTCCTTTTGATGCCTTGGAGTGAATATTAAGTGAATTAATGAACGGTCAAAAAACGCTCACGAAGGTAAGACTATAGCCTATAGCTAAGGCCTTACCTTTTTTGGCGAATTTGGCTCAATGACAAATGTGCATTTTCTGATGAAATTTGAATATTTTGGACAAAATAAATCATATAGAAGCATTTTCTGACTCCTTTTGATGCCTTGGAGTGAATATTAACTGAATTATTGAACGGTCAAAAACGCTCACGAAGGTAAGACTATAGCATGACTTTTGTTGGCGAATATGGCCCATTGACAAACGTGCATTTTCTGATGAAATTTGAATATTTTGGACAAAATAAATCATACGGAAGCATTTTCCAACAACTTTTGATGCCTTGGAGTGAATATTAAGTGAATTAATGAACGGTCAAAAAACGCACACGAAGGTAAGACTATAGCCGCACGGTTTTGGGCAATTTACCCAATGAGAAATGTGTATTTTCTGATGAAATTTGAATATTTTGGACAAAATAAATCATACAGAAGCATTTTCTGACTCCTTTTGATGCCTTGGACTGAATATTAAGTGAATTAATGAACGGTCAAAAAACGCACACGAAGGTAAGACACTTTTTGGTGAATTTGGCCCAATGACAAATGTGTATTTTCTGATGAAATTTGAATATTTTGGACAAAATAAATCTTACAGAAGCATTTTCTGACTCCTTTTGATGCATTGGAGTGAATATTGAGTGAATTAATGAAAGGTCAAAAAACACACAAGAAGGTAAGACATTTATTTAAAGACAAATTAATCATACGCAAGCATTTTCCAACAACTTTTGATGCCTTGCAGTGAATATTGAATGAATTAATGAACGGTCAAAAAACGCTCACGAAGGTAAGACTAAAGCCTTACCTTTTTTTGCCAATTTACCCAATGAGAAATGTGCATTTTCTGATGAAATTTGAATATTTTGGACAAAATAAATCATACAGAAGCATTTTCTGACTCCTTTTGATGCCTTGGAGTGAATATTAAGTGAATTAATGAACGGTCAAAAAACGCACACGAAGGTAAGACTATAGTCTTACATTTTTTGGTGAATTTGGCCCAATGACAAATGTGTATTTTCTGATGAAATTTGAATATTTTGGACAAAACAAATCATACAGAAGCATTTTATGACTCCTTTTGATGCCTTGGAGTGAATATTAAGTGAATTAATGAACGGTCAAAAAACGCACACGAAGTTAAGACTATAGCCGTAAGTTTTTGGCCAATTTACCAAATGAGAAATGTGCATTTTCTGATGAAATTTGAATATGTTGGACAAAATAAATCATACAGAAGCATTTTCTTACTACTTTTGATGCCTTGGAGTGAATATTAAGTGAATTAATGAACAATCAAAAAACGCACACGAAGGTAAGACTATAGCCGTACGTTTTTGGCCTATTTACCCAATGAGAAATGTGCATTTTCTGATGAAATTTGAATATTTTGGACAAAATAAATCATACAGAAGCATTTTCTTACTACTTTTGATGCCTTGGAGTGAATATTAAGTGAATTAATGAACGGTCAAAAAACGCACACGAAGGTAAGACTATAGCCTTACATTTTTTTCCTGAATTTTGCCCAATGACAAATGTGTATTTTCTGATGAAATTTGAATAGTTTGGACAAAATAAATCATACAAAAGCATTTTCTGACTCCTTTTGATGCCTTGGAGTGAATGTTAAGTGAATTAATGAACGGTCAAAAAACGCACACGTAGGTAAAGCCTTACGTTTTTTGGCCAATTTGGCTCAATGACAAATTTGCATTTTCTGATGAAATTTGAATATTTTGGACAAAATAAATCATACAGAAGCATTTTCCAACAACTTTTGATGCCTTGGAGTGAATATTAAGTGAATTAATGAACGGTCAAAAAACGCACATGTAGGTAAGCCTATAGCCGTACGTTTTTTGGTCAATTTGACTCAATGTAAATGATACATTTTCTGATGAAATTTGAATATTTTGGACAAAATAAATCATACAAAAGCATTTTCTGACTCCTTTTGATGCCTTGGAGTGAATGTTAAGTGAATTAATGAACGGTCAAAAAACGCACACGTAGGTAAAGCCTTACGTTGTTTGGCCAATTTGGCTCAATGACAAATGTGTATTTTCTGATGAAATTTGAATATTTTGGACAAAATCAATCATACAGAAGCATTTTCCAACAACTTTTGATGCCTTGGAGTGAATATTAAGTGAATTAATGAACGGTCAAAAAACGCACACGAAGGTAAGGCCTTACGTTTCTTGGCGAATTTCGCTCAATGACAAATGTGCATTTTTTGATGAAATTTGAATATTTTGGACAAAATAATTCATAAAGAAACGTTTTTTCCAACAACTTTTGATGCCTTGGAGTGAATATTAAGTGAATTAATGAACGGTCAAAAAACGCACACGAAGGTAAGGCCTTACGTTTTTTTGGCGAATTTCGCTCAATGACAAATGTGCATTTTCTGATGAAATTTTAATATTTTGGACAAAATAATTCATACAGAAGCATTTTCTGACTCCTTTTGATGCCTTGGAGTGAATATTAAGTGAATTAATGAACGGTCAAAAAACGCTCACGAAGGTAAGACTATAGCCTTACATTTTTTGGTGAATTTGGCCCGATGACAAATGTGTATTTTCTGATGAAGTTTGAATATTTTGGACAAAATAAATCATACAGAAGCATTTTCTGACTCCTTTTGATGCCTTGGAGTGAATATTAAGTGAATTAATGAACGGGAAAAAAAGGCACACAAAGGTAAGGCCTTACGTTTTTTGGCGAATTTGGCCCAATGACAAATGTGCATTTTCTGATGAAATTTGAATATTTTGGACAAAATAAATCATACAGAAGCATTTTCTGACTCCTTTTGATGCCTTGGAGTGAATATTAAGTGAATTAATGAACGGTCAAAAAACGCACACGAAGGTAAGACTATAGCCGTACGTTTTTGGCCAATTTACCCAATGACAAATGTGTATTTTCTGATGAAATTTGAATAGTTTGGACAAAATAAATCATACAAAAGCATTTTCTGACTCCTTTTGATGCCTTGGAGTGAATGTTAAGTGAATTAATGAACGGTCAAAAAACGCACACGTAGGTAAAGCCTTACGTTTATTGGCCAATTTGGCTCAATGACAAATTTGCATTTTCTGATGAAATTTGAATATTTTGGACAAAATAAATCATACAGAAGCATTTTCCAACAACTTTTGATGCCTTGGAGTGAATATTAAGTGAATTAATGAACGGTCAAAAAACGCACATGTAGGTAAGCCTATAGCCGTACGTTTTTTGGTCAATTTGACTCAATGTAAATGATACATTTTCTGATGAAATTTGAATATTTTGGACAAAATAAATCATACAAAAAGCATTTTCTGACTCCTTTTGATGCCTTGGAGTGAATGTTAAGTGAATTAATGAACGGTCAAAAAACGCACACGTAGGTAAAGCCTTACGTTGTTTGGCCAATTTGGCTCAATGACAAATGTGTATTTTCTGATGAAATTTGAATATTTTGGACAAAATCAATCATACAGAAGCATTTTCCAACAACTTTTGATGCCTTGGAGTGAATATTAAGTGAATTAATGAACGGTCAAAAAACGCACACGAAGGTAAGGCCTTACGTTTCTTGGCGAAATTCGCTCAATGACAAATGTGCATTTTTTGATGAAATTTGAATATTTTGGACAAAATAATTCATACAGAAGCATTTTCCAACAACTTTTGATGCCTTGGAGTGAATATTAAGTGAATTAATGAACGGTCAAAAAACGCACACGAAGGTAAGGCCTTACGTTTTTTTGGCGAATTTCGCTCAATGACAAATGTGCATTTTCTGATGAAATTTTAATATTTTGGACAAAATAATTCATACAGAAGCATTTTCTGACTCCTTTTGATGCCTTGGAGTGAATATTAAGTGAATTAATGAACGGTCAAAAAACGCTCACGAAGGTAAGACTATAGCCTTACATTTTTTGGTGAATTTGGCCCAATGACAAATGTGTATTTTCTGATGAAATTTGAATATTTTGGACAAAATAAATCATACAGAAGCATTTTCTGACTCCTTTTGATGCCTTGGAGTGAATATTAAGTGAATTAATGAACGGGAAAAAAAGGCACACAAAGGTAAGGCCTTACGTTTTTTGGCGAATTTGGCCCAATGACAAATGTGCATTTTCTGATGAAATTTGAATATTTTGGACAAAATAAATCATACAGAAGCATTTTCTGACTCCTTTTGATGCCTTGGAGTGAATATTAAGTGAATTAATGAACGGTCAAAAAACGCACACGAAGGTAAGACTATAGCCGTACGTTTTTGGCCAATTTACCCAATGACAAATGTGTATTTTCTGATGAAATTTGAATAGTTTGGACAAAATAAATCATACAAAAGCATTTTCTGACTCCTTTTGATGCCTTGGAGTGAATGTTAAGTGAATTAATGAACGGTCAAAAAACGCACACGTAGGTAAAGCCTTACGTTTATTGGCCAATTTGGCTCAATGACAAATTTGCATTTTCTGATGAAATTTGAATATTTTGGACAAAATAAATCATACAGAAGCATTTTCCAACAACTTTTGATGCCTTGGAGTGAATATTAAGTGAATTAATGAACGGTCAAAAAACGCACATGTAGGTAAGCCGTACGTTTTTTGGCCAATTTGACTCAATGTAAAATATACATTTTCTGATGAAATTTGAATATTTTGGTCAAAATAAATCATACAGATGCATTTTCTTACTACTTTTGATGCCTTGGAGTGAATATTAAGTGAATTAATGAACGGTCAAAAAACGCACACGAAGGTAAGACTATAGCCGTACGTTTTTGGCCAATTTACCCAATGAGAAATTTGCATTTTCTGATGAAATTTGAATATTTTGGACAAAATAAATCATACAGATGCATTTTCTTACTACTTTTGATGCCTTGGAGTGAATATTAAGTGAATTAATGAACGGTCAAAAAACACACAAGAAGGTAAGACTATAACCTTACGTTTTTTGGCAAATTTTCCACAATGACAAATGTGCATTTTCTGATGAAATTTGAATATTTTGGACAAAATAATTCATACAGTAGCATTTTCCAAGATGTTTTGCTACCTTGGAGTGAATATTAAGTGAATTAATGAACAGTCAAAAAACGCACACGAAGGTAAGACTATAGCCTTCCATTTTTTGGCCAATTTGGCCCAATGACAAATGTGTATTTTCTGATGAAATTTGAATATTTTGGACAAAATAAATCATATAGAAGCATTTTCTGACTCCTTTTGATGCCTTGGAGTGAATATTAACTGAATTATTGAACGGTCAAAAACGCTCACGAAGGTAAGGCTATAGCTTTACTTTTGTTGGCGAATATGGCCCATTGACAAACGTGCATTTTCTGATGAAATTTGAATATTTTGGACAAAATAAATCATACAGAAGCATTTTCTTACTACTTTTGATGCCTTGGAGTGAATATTAAGTGAATTAATGAACGGTCAAAAAACAATCACGAAGGTAAGACTATGGCTTTACGTTTTTTGGCGAAATTGGCTCAATGACAAATGTGCATTTTCTGATGAAATTTGAATATTTTGGACAAAATAAATCATACGGAAGCATTTTCCAACAACTTTTGATGCCTTGGAGTGAATATTAAGTGAATTAATGAACGGTCAAAAAACGCACACGAAGGTAAGTCTATAGCCTTCAATTTTTTGGCGAATTTGGATCAATGACAAATGTCCATTTTCTGATGAAATTTGAATATTTTGGACAAAATAATTCATACAGAAGCATTTTCCAAGAAGTTTTGATGCCTTGGAGTGAATATTAATTGAATTAATGAACGGTCAAAAAACGCACACAAAGGTAAGCCTATAGCCTTACCTTTTTTGGCCAATTTGACTCAATGTCAAATATGCATTTTCTGATGAAATTTGAATATTTTGGACAAAATAATTCATAAAGAAGCATTTTCTGAATCCTTTTGATGCCTTGGAATGAATATTAAGTGAATTAATGAACGGTCAAAAAACGCACACGAAAGTAAGACTATAGCCGTACGTTTTTTGGCGAATTTCGCTCAATGACAAATGTGTATTTTCTGATGAAATTTGAATATTTTGGACAAAATAAATCATACAGAAGCATTTTCTGACTCCTTTTGATGCCTTGGAGTGAATATTAAGTGAATTTATGAACGGCCAAAACACGCAAACGAAGGTAAGACATTTATTTAAAGACAAAATAAATCATACGCAAGCATTTTCCAACAACTTTTGATGCCGTGCAGTGAATATTAAGTGAATTAATGAACGGTCAAAAAACACTCACGAAGGTAAGACTATAGCCTTACGTTTTTTTGGCGAATTTGGCTCAATGACAAATGTGCATTTTCTGATGAAATTTTAATATTTTGGACAAAATAAATCATACGGAAGCATTTTCCAACAACTTTTGATGCCTTGGAGTGAATATTAAGTGAATTAATGAACGGTCAAAAAACGCACACGAAGGTAAGACTATAGCCGTACGTTTTTGGCGAATTTAGCCAATGAGAAATGTGTATTTTCTGATGAAATTTGAGTATTTTGGACAAAATAAATCATACAGAAGCATGTTCTTACTACTTTTGATGCCTTGGAGTGAATGTTAAGTGAATTAATGAACGGTCAAAAAACGCTCACGAAGGTAAGACTATAGCCTTACGTTTTTGGCGAATTTGGCCCAATGACAAATGTGCATTTTCTGATGAAATTTGAATATTTTGGACAAAATAAATCATACAGAAGCATTTTCTGACTCCTTTTGATGCCTTGGAGTGAATATTAAGTGAATTAATGAACGGTCAAAAAACGCTCACGAAGGTAAGACTATAGCCTTACGTTTATTGGCGAATTTGGCTCAATGACAAATGTGCATTTTCTGATGAAATTTGAATATTTTGGACAAAATAAATCATACGGAAGCATTTTCCAACAACTTTTGATGCCTTGGAGTGAATATTAAGTGAATTAATGAACGGTCAAAAAACGCACACGAAGGTAAGACTATAGCCTTACGTTTTTGGCCAATTTAGCCAATGAGAAATGTGTATTTTTTGATGAAATTTGAGTATTTTGGACAAAATAAATCATACAGAAGCATTTTCTTACTACTTTTGATGCCTTGGAGTGAATGTTAAGTGAATTAATGAACGGTCAAAAAACGCTCACGAAGGTAAGACTATAGCCTTACGTTTTTGGCGAATTTGGCCCAATGATAAATGTGCATTTTCTGATGAAATTTGAATATTTTGGACAAAATAAATCATACGGAAGCATTTTCCAACAACTTTTGATGCATTGGAGTGAATATTAAGTGAATTAATGAACGGTCAAAAAACGCACACGAAGTTATGGCCTTACGTTTTTTGGCGAATTTGGCTCAATGACAAATGTGCATTTTCTGATGAAATTTGAATATTTTGGACAAAATAATTCATACAGAAGCATTTTCCAAGAAGTTTTGATGCCTTGGAGTGAATATTAAGTGAATTAATGAACGGTCAAAAAACGCACACGAAGGTAAGGCCTTACGTTTTTTGTCGAATTTCGCTCAATGACAAATGTGCATTTTCTGATGAAATTTGAATGTTTGGGACAAAATAAATCATACAGAAGCATTTTCTCACTCGTTTTGATGCCTTGGAGTGAATATTAAGTGAATTAATGAACGGTCAAAAAACGCACACGTACGTTTTTTGGCCAATTTGTCTCAATGACAAATTTGCATTTTCTGATGAAATTTGAATATTTTGGACAAAATAAATCATACGGAAGCATTTTCCAACAACTTTTGATGCCTTGCACTGAATATTAAGGGAATTAATGAACGGTCAAAAAACGCACACGAAGGTAAGGCTATAGCCGTACGTTTTTGGCCAATTTACCCAATGAGAAATGTGCATTTCCTGATGAAATTTGAATATTTTGGACAAAATAAATCATACAGAAGCATTTTCTTACTACTTTTGATGCCTTGGAGTGAATATTAAGTGAATGAATGAACGGTCAAAAAACGCACACGAAGGTAAGACTATAGCCGTACGTTTTTGGCCAATTTACCAAATGAGAAATGTACATTTTCTGATGAAATTTGAATATTTTGGACAAAATAAATCATACAGAAGCATTTTCTTACTACTTTTGATGCCTTGGAGTGAATATTAAGTGAATTAATGAACGGTCAAAAAACGCACACGAAGATAAGACTATAGCCGTACGTTTTTTGTCAATTTAACCAATGAGAAATGTGCATTTTCTGATGAAATTTGAATATTTTGGACAAAATAAATCATACAGAAGCATTTTCTGACTCGTTTTGATGCCTTGGAGTGAATATTAAGTGAATTAATGAACGGTCAAAAAACGCACACGAAGGTAAGACTATAGCCTTACGTTTTTTGGCGAATTTGGCCCAATGACAAATGTGCATTTTCTGATGAAATTTGAATATTTTGGACAAAATAATTCATAAAAAAGCATTTTCTGAATCCTTTTGATGCCTTGGAATGAATATTAAGTGAATTAATGAACGGTCAAAAAACGCACACGAAAGTAAGACTATAGCCGTACGTTTTTTGGCGAATTTCGCTCAATGACAAATGTGTATTTTCTGATGAAATTTGAATATTTTGGACAAAATAAATCATACAGAAGCATTTTCTGACTCCTTTTGATGCCTTGAAATGAATATTAAGTGAATTTATGAACGGCCAAAACACGGAAACGAAGGTAAGACATTTATTTAAAGACAAAATAAATCATACGGAAGCATTTTCCAACAACTTTTGATGCCTTGGAGTGAATATTAAGTGAATTAATGAACGGTCAAAAAACGCACACGAAGGTAAGACTATAGCCGTACGTTTTTGGCCAATTTAGCCAATGAGAAATGTGTATTTTCTGATGAAATTTGAGTATTTTGGACAAAATAAATCATACAGAAGCATTTTCTTACTACTTTTGATGCCTTGGAGTGAATGTTAAGTGAATTAATGAACGGTCAAAAAACGCTCACGAAGGTAAGACTATAGCCGTACGTTTTTGGCGAATTTGGCCCAATGACAAATGTGCATTTTCTGATGAAATTTGAATATTTTGGACAAAATAAATCATACGGAAGCATTTTCCAACAACTTTTGATGCCTTGGAGTGAATATTAAGTGAATTAATGAACGGTCAAAAAACGCACACGAAGTTATGGCCTTACGTTTTTTGGCGAATTTCGCTCAATGACAAATGTGCATTTTCTGATGAAATTTGAATATTTTGGACAAAATAATTCATACAGAAGCATTTTCCAAGAAGTTTTGATGCCTTGGAGTGAATATTAAGTGAATTAATGAACGGTCAAAAAACGCACACGAAGTTATGGCCTTACGTTTTTTGTCGAATTTCGCTCAATGACAAATGTGCATTTTCTGATGAAATTTGAATATTTTGGACAAAATAAATCATATAGAAGCATTTTCTGACTCCTTTTGATGCCTTGGAGTGAATATTAACTGAATTATTGAACGGTCAAAAACGCTCACGAAGGTAAGACTATAGCATTACTTTTGTAGGCGAATATGGCCCATTGACAAACGTGCATTTTCTGATGAAATTTGAATATTTTGGACAAAATAAATCACACGGAAGCATTTTCCAACAACTTTTGATGCCTTGGAGTGAATATTAAGTGAATTAATGAACGGTCAAAAAACGCACACGAAGGTAAGACTATAGCCGCACGGTTTTGGGCAATTTACCCAATGAGAAATGTGTATTTTCTGATGAAATTTGAATATTTTGGAAAAAATAAATCTTACAGAAGCATTTTCTGACTCCTTTTGATGCATTGGAGTGAATATTGAGTGAATTAATGAAAGGTCAAAAAACACACAAGAAGGTAAGACATTTATTTAAAGACAAATTAATCATACGCAAGCATTTTCCAACAACTTTTGATGCCTTGCAGTGAATATTAAGTGAATTAATGAACGGTCAAAAAACACTGACGAAGGTAAGACTATAGCCTTCCGTTTTTTGACCAATTTGGCCCAATGACAAATGTGCATTTTCTGATGAAATTTGAATATTTTGGACAAAATAATTCATACAGAAGCATTTTCTTACTAATTTTGATGCCTTGGAGTGAATATTAAGTGAATTAATGAACGGTCAAAAAACGCACACGAAGGTAAGACTATAGCCGTACGTTTTTGGCCAATTTACCCAATGAGAAATGTGTATTTTCTGATGAAATTTGAATATTTTGGACCAAATAAATCATACAGAAGCATTTTCTGTCTCCTTTTGATGCCTTGTAGTGAATATTAAGTGAATTAATGAACGGTAAAAAAACACACAAGAAGGTAAGACATTTATTTAAAGACAAAATAAATCATACGCAAGCATTTTCCAACAACTTTTGTTGCCTTGCACTGAATATTAAGTGAATTAATGAACGGTCAAAAAACACTCACGAAGGTAAGACTATGGCTTTACGTTTTTTGGCGAAATTGGCTCAATGACAAATGTGCATTTTCTGATGAAATTTGAATATTTTGGACAAAATAAATCATACGGAAGCATTTTCCAACAACGTTTGATGCCTTGGAGTGAATATTAAGTGAATTAATGAACGGTCAAAAAACGCACACGAAGGTAAGACTATAGCCTTCAATTTTTTGGCGAATTTGGATCAATGACAAATGTCCATTTTCTGATGAAATTTGAATATTTTGGACAAAATAATTCATACAGAAGCATTTTCCAAGAAGTTTTGATGCCTTGGAGTGAATATTAATTGAATTAATGAACGGTCAAAAAACGCACACAAAGGTAAGCCTATAGCCTTACCTTTTTTGGCCAATTTGACTCAATGTCAAATATGCATTTTCTGATGAAATTTGAATATTTTGGACAAAATAATTCATAAAGAAGCATTTTCTGAATCCTTTTGATGCCTTGGAATGAATATTAAGTGAATTAATGAACGGTCAAAAAACGCACACGAAAGTAAGACTAGCCGTACGTTTTTTGGCGAATTTCGCTCAATGACAAATGTGTATTTTCTGATGAAATTTGAATATTTTGGACAAAATAAATCATAAAGAAGCATTTTCTGACTCCTTTTGATGCCTTGGAGTGAATATTAAGTGAATTTATGAACGGCCAACACACGCAAACGAAGGTAAGACATTTATTTAAAGACAAAATAAATCATACGCAAGCATTTTCCAACAACTTTTGATGCCGTGCAGTGAATATTAAGTGAATTAATGAACGGTCAAAAAACACTCACGAAGGTAAGACTATAGCCTTACGTTTTTTTGGCGAATTTGGCTCAATGACAAATGTGAATTTTCTGATGAAATTTTAATATTTTGGACAAAATAAATCATACGGAAGCATTTTCCAACAACTTTTGATGCCTTGGAGTGAATATTAAGTGAATTAATGAACGGTCAAAAAACGCACACGAAGGTAAGACTATAGCCGTACGTTTTTGGCGAATTTAGCCAATGAGAAATGTGTATTTTCTGATGAAATTTGAGTATTTTGGACAAAATAAATCATACAGAAGCATTTTCTTACTACTTTTGATGCCTTGGAGTGAATGTTAAGTGAATTAATGAACGGTCAAAAAACGCTCACGAAGGTAAGACTATAGCCTTAAGTTTTTGGCGAATTTGGCCCAATGACAAATGTGCATTTTCTGATGAAATTTGAATATTTTGGACAAAATAAATCATACAGAAGCATTTTCTGACTCCTTTTGATGCCTTGGAGTGAATATTAAGTGAATTAATGAACGGTCAAAAAACACTCACGAAGGTAAGACTATAGCCTTACGTTTATTGGCGAATTTGGCTCAATGAGAAATGTGCATTTTCTGATGAAATTTGAATATTTTGGACAAAATAAATCATACGGAAGCATTTTCCAACAACTTTTGATGCCTTGGAGTGAATATTAAGTGAATTAATGAACGGTCAAAAAACGCACACGAAGGTAAGACTATAGCCTTAAATGTTTTGGCGAATTTGGATCAATAACAAATGTCCATTTTCTGATGAAATTTGAATATTTTGGACAAAATAATTCATACAGAAGCATTTTCCAAGAAGTTTTGATGCCTTGGAGTGAATATTAATTGAATTAATGAACGGTCAAAAAACGCACAAAAAGGTAAGCCTATAGCCTTACCTTTTTTGGCCAATTTGACTCAATGTCAAATATGCATTTTCTGATGAAATTTGAATATTTTGGACAAAATAAATCATACGGAAGCATTTTCCAAAAACTTTTGATGCCTTGGAGTGAATATTAAGTGAATTAATGAACGGTCAAAAAACGCACACGAAGGTAAGACTATAGCCGTACGTTTTTTGGCGAATTTGGCCCAATGACAAATGTGCATTTTCTGATGAAATTTGAATATTTTGGACAAAATAATTCATAAAAAAGCATTTTCTGAATCCTTTTGATGCCTTGGAATGAATATTAAGTGAATTAATGAACGGTCAAAAAACGCACACGAAAGTAAGACTATAGCCGTACGTTTTTTGGCGAATTTCGCTCAATGACAAATGTGTATTTTCTGATGAAATTTGAATATTTTGGACAAAATAAATCATACAGAAGCATTTTCTGACTCCTTTTGATGCCTTGGAGTGAATATTAAGTGAATTTATGAACGGCCAAAACACGCAAACGAAGGTAAGACATTTATTTAAAGACAAAATAAATCATACGCAAGCATTTTCCAACAACTTTTGATGCCGTGCAGTGAATATTAAGTGAATTAATGAACGGTCAAAAAACACTCACGAAGGTAAGACTATAGCCTTACGTTTTTTGGCGAATTTGTTCAATGACAAATGTGCATTTTCTGATGAAATTTTAATATTTTGGACAAAATAAATCATACGGAAGCATTTTCCAACAACTTTTGATGCCTTGGAGTGAATATTAAGTGAATTAATGAACGGTCAAAAAACGCACACGAAGGTAAGACTATAGCCTTACGTTTTTGGCCAATTTAGCCAATGAGAAATGTGTATTTTCTGATGAAATTTGAGTATTTTGGACAAAATAAATCATACAGAAGCATTTTCTTACTACTTTTGATGCCTTGGAGTGAATGTTAAGTGAATTAATGAACGGTCAAAAAACGCTCACGAAGGTAAGTCTATAGCCTTACGTTTTTGGCGAATTTGGCCCAATGACAAATGTGCTTTTTCTGATGAAATTTGAATATTTTGGACAAAATAAATCATACGGAAGCATTTTCCAACAACTTTTGATGCCTTGGAGTGAATATTAAGAATTAATGAACGGTCAAAAAACGCACACGAAGTTATGGCCTTACGTTTTTTGGCGAATTTGGCTCAATGACAAATGTGCATTTTCTGATGAAATTTGAATATTTTGGACAAAATAATTCATACAGAAGCATTTTCCAAGATGTTTTGATGCCTTGGAGTGAATATTAAGTGAATTAATGAACGGTCAAAAAACGCACACGAAGGTAAGGCCTTACGTTTTTTGTCGAATTTCGCTCAATGACAAATGTGCATTTTCTGATGAAATTTGAATGTTTGGGACAAAATAAATCATACAGAAGCATTTTCTCACTCGTTTTGATGCCTTGGAGTGAATATTAAGTGAATTAATGAACGGTCAAAAAACGCACACGTACGTTTTTTGGCCAATTTGTCTCAATGACAAATTTGCATTTTCTGATGAAATTTGAATATTTTGGACAAAATAAATCATACGGAAGCATTTTCCAACAACTTTTGATGCCTTGCACTGAATATTAAGGGAATTAATGAACGGTCAAAAAACGCACACGAAGGTAAGGCTATAGCCGTACGTTTTTGGCCAATTTACCCAATGAGAAATGTGCATTTCCTGATGCAATTTGAATATTTTGGACAAAATAAATCATATAGAAGCATTTTCTTACTACTTTTGATGCCTTGGAGTGAATATTAAGTGAATGAATGAACGGTCAAAAAACGCACACGAAGGTAAGACTATAGCCGTACGTTTTTGGCCAATTTACCAAATGAGAAATGTACATTTTCTGATGAAATTTGAATATTTTGGACAAAATAAATCATACAGAAGCATTTTCTTACTACTTTTGATGCCTTGGAGTGAATATTAAGTGAATTAATGAACGGTCAAAAAACGCACACGAAGGTAAGACTATAGCCTTACGTTTTTGGGCGAATTTGGCCCAATGACAAATGTGCATTTTCTGATGAAATTTGAATATTTTGGACAAAATAATTCATAAAAAAGCATTTTCTGAATCCTTTTGATGCCTTGGAATGAATATTAAGTGAATTAATGAACGGTCAAAAAACGCACACGAAAGTAAGACTATAGCCGTACGTTTTTTGGCGAATTTCGCTCAATGACAAATGTGTATTTTCTGATGAAATTTGAATATTTTGGACAAAATAAATCATACAGAAGCATTTTCTGACTCCTTTTGATGCCTTGAAATGAATATTAAGTGAATTTATGAACGGCCAAAACACGGAAACGAAGGTAAGACATTTATTTAAAGACAAAATAAATCATACGGAAGCATTTTCCAACAACTTTTGATGCCTTGGAGTGAATATTAAGTGAATTAATGAACGGTCAAAAAACGCACACGAAGGTAAGACTATAGCCGTACGTTTTTGGCCAATTTAGCCAATGAGAAATGTGTATTTTCTGATGAAATTTGAGTATTTTGGACAAAATAAATCATACAGAAGCATTTTCTTACTACTTTTGATGCCTTGGAGTGAATGTTAAGTGAATTAATGAACGGTCAAAAAACGCTCACGAAGGTAAGACTACAGCCTTACGTTTTAGGCGAATTTGGCCTAATGACAAATGTGCATTTTCTGATGAAATTTGAATATTTTGGACAAAATGAATCATACGGAAGCATTTTCCAACAACTTTTGATGCCTTGGAGTGAATATTAAGTGAATTAATGAACGGTCAAAAAACGCACACGAAGTTATGGCCTTACGTTTTTTGGCGAATTTCGCTCAATGACAAATGTGCATTTTCTGATGAAATTTGAATATTTTGGACAAAATAATTCATACAGAAGCATTTTCCAAGAAGTTTTGATGCCTTGGAGTGAATATTAAGTGAATTAATGAACGGTCAAAAAACGCACACGAAGTTATGGCCTTACGTTTTTTGTCGAATTTCGCTCAATGACAAATGTGCATTTTCTGATGAAATTTGAATATTTTGGACAAAATAAATCATATAGAAGCATTTTCTGACTCCTTTTGATGCCTTGGAGTGAATATTAACTGAATTATTGAACGGTCAAAAACGCTCACGAAGGTAAGACTATAGCATTACTTTTGTAGGCGAATATGGCCCATTGACAAACGTGCATTTTCTGATGAAATTTGAATATTTTGGACAAAATAAATCATACGGAAGCATTTTCCAACAACTTTTGATGCCTTGGAGTGAATATTAAGTGAATTAATGAACGGTCAAAAAACGCACACGAAGGTAAGACTATAGCCGCACGGTTTTGGGCAATTTACCCAATGAGAAATGCGTATTTTCTGATGAAATTTGAATATTTTGGAAAAAATAAATCTTACAGAAGCATTTTCTGACTCCTTTTGATGCCTTGGAGTGAATATTGAGTGAATTAATGAAAGGTCAAAAAACACACAAGAAGGTAAGACATTTATTTAAAGACAAATTAATCATACGCAAGCATTTTCCAACAACTTTTGATGCCTTGCAGTGAATATTAAGTGAATTAATGAACGGTCAAAAAACACTGACGAAGGTAAGACTATAGCCTTCCGTTTTTTGACCAATTTGGCCCAATGACAAATGTGCATTTTCTGATGAAATTTGAATATTTTGGACAAAATAATTCATACAGAAGCATTTTCTTACTACTTTTGATGCCTTGGAGTGAATATTAAGTGAATTAATGAACGGTCAAAAAACGCACACGAAGGTAAGACACTTTTTGGTGAATTTGGCCCAATGACAAATGTGTATTTTCTGATGAAATTTGAATATTTTGGACAAAATAAATCATACAGAAGCATTTTCTTACTATTTTTGATGCCTTGGAGTGAATATTAAGTGAATTAATGAACGGTCAAAAAACGCACACGAAGGTAAGACTATAGCCTTACATTTTTTGCTGAATTTTGCCCAATGACAAATGTGTATTTTCTGATGAAATTTGAATAGTTTGGACAAAATAAATCATACAAAAGCATTTTCTGACTCCTTTTGATGCCTTGGAGTGAATGTTAAGTGAATTAATGAACGGTCAAAAAACGCACACGTAGGTAAAGCCTTACGTTTTTTGGCCAATTTGGCTCAATGACAAATTTGCATTTTCTGATGAAATTTGAATATTTTGGACAAAATAAATCATACAGAAGCATTTTCCAACAACTTTTGATGCCTTGGAGTGAATATTAAGTGAATTAATGAACGGTCAAAAAACGCACATGTAGGTAAGCCTATAGCCGTACGTTTTTTGGTCAATTTTACTCAATGTAAATTATACATTTTCTGATGAAATTTGAATATTTTGGACAAAATAAATCATACAAAAGCATTTTCTGACTCCTTTTGATGCCTTGGAGTGAATGTTAAGTGAATTAATGAACGGTCAAAAAATGCACACGTAGGTAAAGCCTTACGTTGTTTGGCCAATTTGGCTCAATGAGAAATGTGCATTTTCTGATGAAATTTTAATATTTTGGACAAAATAATTCATACAGAAGCATTTTCTGACTCCTTTTGATGCCTTGGAGTGAATATTAAGTGAATTAATGAACGGGAAAAAAAGGCACACGAAGGTAAAGCCTTACGTTTTTTGGCCAATTTGGCTCAATGACAAATTTGCATTTTCTGATGAAATTTGAATATTTTGGACAAAATAAATCATACAGAAGCATTTTCCAACAACTTTTGATGCCTTGGAGTGAATATTAAGTGAATTAATGAACGGTCAAAAAACGCACATGTAGGTAAGCCTATAGCCGTACGTTTTTTGGTCAATTTTACTCAATGTAAATTATACATTTTCTGATGAAATTTGAATATTTTGGACAAAATAAATCATACAAAAGCATTTTCTGACTCCTTTTGATGCCTTGGAGTGAATGTTAAGTGAATTAATGAACGGTCAAAAAATGCACACGTAGGTAAAGCCTTACGTTGTTTGGCCAATTTGGCTCAATGAGAAATGTGCATTTTCTGATGAAATTTTAATATTTTGGACAAAATAATTCATACAGAAGCATTTTCTGACTCCTTTTGATGCCTTGGAGTGAATATTAAGTGAATTAATGAACGGGAAAAAAAGGCACACGAAGGTAAGACTATAGCCTTACATTTCTTGCTGAATTTGGCCCAATGACAAATGTGTATTTTCTGATGAAATTTGAATAGTTTGGACAAAATAAATCATACAAAAGTATTTTCTGACTCCTTTTGATGCCTTGGAGTGAATGTTAAGTGAATTAATGAATGGTCAAAAAACGCACACGTAGGTAAAGCCTTACGTTTATTGGCCAATTTGGCTCAATGACAAATTTGCATTTTCTGATGAAATTTGAATATTTTGGACAAAATAAATCATACAGAAGCATTTTCCAACAACTTTTGATGCCTTGGAGTGAATATTAAGTGAATTAATGAACGGTCAAAAAACGCACATGTAGGTAACCCGTACGTTTTTTGGCCAATTTGACTCAATGTAAAATATACATTTTCTGATGAAATTTGAATATTTTGGTCAAAATAAATCATACAGATGCATTTTCTTACTACTTTTGATGCCTTGGAGTGAATATTAAGTGAATTAATGAACGGTCAAAGAACGCACACGAAGGTAAGACTATAGCCGTACGTTTTTGGCCAATTTACCCAATGAGAAATTTGCATTTTCTGATGAAATTTGAATATTTTGGACAAAATAAATCATACAGATGCATTTTCTTACTACTTTTGATGCCTTGGAGTGAATATTAAGTGAATTAATGAACGGTCAAAAAACACACAAGAAGGTAAGACTATAACCTTACGTTTTTTGTCAAATTTGCCACAATGACATATGTGCATTTTCTGATGAAATTTGAATATTTTGGACAAAATAATTCATACAGAAGCATTTTCCAAGAAGTTTTGATGCCTTGGAGTGAATATTAAGTGAATTAATGAACGGTCAAAAAACGCACACGAAGGTAAGACTATAGCCGTACGTTTTTTGGCCAATTTACCCAATGAGAAATTAGCATTTTCTGATGAAATTTGAATATTTTGGACAAAATACATCATACAGAAGCATTTTCTTACTACTTTTGATGCCTTGGTCTGAATATTAAGTGAATTAATGAACGGTCAATAAATGCTCACGAAGGTAAGACTATAGCCTCACGTTTTTTGGCAAATTTGCCACAATGACAAATGTGCATTTTCTGATGAAATTTGAATATTTTGTACAAAATAAATCATACAGAAGCATTTTCTGACTACTTTTTATACCTTGAAGTGAATACTAAGTAAATTAATGAACGGTCAAAAAACACACAAGAAGGTAAGCCTTACGTTTTTTGGCACATTTTCCACAATGACAAATGTGCATTTTCTGATGAAATTTGAATATTTTGGACAAAATAATTCATACAGTAGCATTTTCCAAGATGTTTTGATACCTTGGAGTGAATATTAAGTGAATTAATGAACGGTCAAAAAACGCTCACGAAGGTAAGACTATAGCCTTACGTTTTTTGGCGAATTTGGCTCAATGACAAATGTGCATTTTCTGATGAAATTTGAATATTTTGGACAAAATAAATCATACGGAAGCATTTTCCAACAACTTTTGATGCCTTGGAGTGAATATTAAGTGAATTAATGAACGGTCAAAAAACACACACGAAGGTAAGACTATAGCCTTAAATTTTTTGGCGAATTTGGATCAATGACAAATGTCCATTTTCTGATGAAATTTGAATATTTTGGACAAAAAAATTCATACAGAAGCATTTTCCAAGAAGTTTTGATGCCTTGGAGTGAATATTAATTGAATTAATGAACGGTCAAAAAACGCACACAAAGGTAAGCCTATAGCCTTACCTTTTTTGGCCAATTTGACTCAATGTCAAATATGCATTTTCTGATGAAATTTGAATATTTTGGACAAAATAAATCATACGGAAGCAATTTCCAAAAACTTTTGATGCCTTGGAGTGAATATTAAGTGAATTAATGAACGGTCAAAAAACGCACACGAAGGTAAGACTATAGCCTTACGTTTTTTGGCGAATTTGGCCCAATGACAAATGTGCATTTTCTGATGAAATTTGAATATTTTGGACAAAATAATTCATAAAAAAGCATTTTCTGAATCCTTTTGATGCCTTGGAATGAACATTAAGTGAATTAATGAACGGTCAAAAAACGCACACGAAAGTAAGACTATAGCCGTACGTTTTTTGGCGAATTTCGCTCAATGACAAATGTGTATTTTCTGATGAAATTTGAATATTTTGGACAAAATAAATCATACAGAAGCATTTTCTGACTCCTTTTGATGCCTTGGAGTGAATATTAAGTGAATTTATGAACGGCCAAAACACGCAAACAAAGGTAAGACATTTATTTAAAGACAAAATAAATCATACGCAAGCATTTTCCAACAACTTTTGATGCCGTGCAGTGAATATTAAGTGAATTAATGAACGGTCAAAAAACACTCACGAAGGTAAGACTATAGCCTTACGTTTTTTGGCGAATTTGGCTCAATGACAAATGTGCATTTTCTGATGAAATTTTAATATTTTGGACAAAATAAATCATACGGAAGCATTTTCCAACAACTTTTGATGCCTTGGAGTGAATATTAAGTGAATTAATGAACGGTCAAAAAACGCACACGAAGGTAAGACTATAGCCTTACGTTTTTGGCCAATTTAGCCAATGAGAAATGTGTATTTTCTGATGAAATTTGAGTATTTTGGACAAAATAAATCATACAGAAGCATTTTCTTACTACTTTTGATGCCTTGGAGTGAATGTTAAGTGAATTAATGAACGGTCAAAAAACGCTCACGAAGTTATGGCCTTACGTTTTTTGGCGAATTTGGCTCAATGACAAATGTGCATTTTCTGATGAAATTTGAATGTTTGGGACAAAATAAATCATACTGAAGCATTTTCTCACTCGTTTTGATGCCTTGGAGTGAATATTAAGTGAATTAATGAACGGTCAAAAAACGCACACGTACGTTTTTTGGCCAATTTGTCTCAATGACAAATTTGCATTTTCTGATGAAATTTGAATATTTTGGACAAAATAAATCATACAGAAGTATTTTCTTATTACTTTTGATGCCTTGGAGTGAATATTAAGTGAATTAATGAACGATCAAAAAACGCTCACGAAGGTAAGACTATAGCCTTACATTTTTTGGTGAATTTGGCCCAATGACAAATGTGCATTTTCTGATGAAATTTGAATATTTTAGACAAAATAATTCATACAGAAGCATTTTCCAAGAAGTTTTGATGCCTTGGAGTGAATATTAAGTGAATTAATAAACGGTCAAAAAACGCACACGAAGTTATGGCCTTACGTTTTTTGGCGAATTTGGCTCAATGACAAATGTGCATTTTCTGATGAAATTTGAATATTTTAGACAAAATAATTCATACAGAAGCATTTTCCAAGAAGTTTTGATGCCTTGGAGTGAATATTAAGTGAATCAATGAACGGTCAAAAAACGCACACGAAGGTAAGGCCTTACGTTTTTTGTCGAATTTCGCTCAATGACAAATGTGCATTTTCTGATGAAATTTGAATGTTTGGGACAAAATAAATCATACAGAAGCATTTTCTCACTCGTTTTGATGCCTTGGAGTGAATATTAAGTGAATTAATGAACGGTCAAAAAACGCACACGTACGTTTTTTGGCCAATTTGTCTCAATGACAAATTTGCATTTTCTGATGAAATTTGAATATTTTGGACAAAATAAATCATACGGAAGCATTTTCCAACAACTTTTGATGCCTTGCACTGAATATTAAGGGAATTAATGAACGGTCAAAAAACGCACACGAAGGTAAGGCTATAGCCGTACGTTTTTGGCCAATTTACCCAATGAGAAATGTGCATTTCCTGATGAAATTTGAATATTTTGGACAAAATAAATCATACAGAAGCATTTTCTTACTACTTTTGATGCCTTGGAGTGAATATTAAGTGAATTAATGAACGGTCAAAAAACGCACACGAAGGTAAGACTATAGCCGTACGTTTTTTGTCAATTTAACCAATGAGAAATGTGCATTTTCTGATGAAATTTGAATATTTTGGACAAAATAAATCATACAGAAGCATTTTCTGACTCGTTTTGATGCCTTGGAGTGAATATTAAGTGAATTAATGAACGGTCAAAAAACGCACACGAAGGTAAGACTATAGCCTTACGTTTTTTGGCGAATTTGGCCCAATGACAAATGTGCATTTTCTGATGAAATTTGAATATTTTGGACAAAATAATTCATAAAAAAGCATTTTCTGAATCCTTTTGATGCCTTGGAATGAATATTAAGTGAATTAATGAACGGTCAAAAAACGCACACAAAAGTAAGACTATAGCCGTACGTTTTTTGACGAATTTCGCTCAATGACAAATGTGTATTTTCTGATGAAATTTGAATATTTTGGACAAAATAAATCATACAGAAGCATTTTCTGACTCCTTTTGATGCCTTGGAGTGAATATTAAGTGAATTTATGAACGGCCAAAACACGGAAACGAAGGTAAGACATTTATTTAAAGACAAAATAAATCATACGGAAGCATTTTCCAACAACTTTTGATGCCTTGGAGTGAATATTAAGTGAATTAATGAACGGTCAAAAAACGCACACGAAGGTAAGACTATAGCCGTACGTTTTTGGCCAATTTAGCCAATGAGAAATGTGTATTTTCTGATGAAATTTGAGTATTTTGGACAAAATAAATCATACAGAAGCATTTTCTTACTACTTTTGATGCCTTGGAGTGAATGTTAAGTGAATTAATGAACGGTCAAAAAACGCTCACGAAGGTAAGACTATAGCCTTATGTTTTTGGCGAATTTGGCCCAATGACAAACGTGCATTTACTGATGAAATTTGAATATTTTGGACAAAATAAATCATACGGAAGCATTTTCCAACAACTTTTGATGCCTTGGAGTGAATATTAAGTGAATTAATGAACGGTCAAAAAACGCACACGAAGTTATGGCCTTACGTTTTTTGGCGAATTTCGCTCAATGACAAATGTGCATTTTCTGATGAAATTTGAATATTTTGGACAAAATAATTCATACAGAAGCATTTTCCAAGAAGTTTTGATGCCTTGGAGTGAATATTAAGTGAATTAATGAACGGTCAAAAAACGCACACGAAGTTATGGCCTTACGTTTTTTGTCGAATTTCGCTCAATGACAAATGTGCATTTTCTGATGAAATTTGAATATTTTGGACAAAATAAATCATATAGAAGCATTTTCTGACTCCTTTTGATGCCTTGGAGTGAATATTAACTGAATTATTGAACGGTCAAAAACGCTCACGAAGGTAAGACTATAGCATTACTTTTGTAGGCGAATATGGCCCATTGACAAACGTGCATTTTCTGATGAAATTTGAATATTTTGGACAAAATAAATCATACGGAAGCATTTTCCAACAACTTTTGATGCCTTGGAGTGAATATTAAGTGAATTAATGAACGGTCAAAAAACGCACACGAAGGTAAGACTATAGCCGCACGGTTTTGGGCAATTTACCCAATGAGAAATGTGTATTTTCTGATGAAATTTGAATATTTTGGAAAAAATAAATCTTACAGAAGCATTTTCTGACTCCTTTTGATGCATTGGAGTGAATATTGAGTGAATTAATGAAAGGTCAAAAAACACACAAGAAGGTAAGACATTTATTTAAAGACAAATTAATCATACTGCAAGCATTTTCCAACAACTTTTGATGCCTTGCAGTGAATATTAAGTGAATTAATGAACGGTCAAAAAACACTGACGAAGGTAAGACTATAGCCTTCCGTTTTTTGACCAATTTGGCCCAATGACAAATGTGCATTTTCTGATGAAATTTGAATATTTTGGACAAAATAATTCATACAGAAGCATTTTCTTACTAATTTTGATGCCTTGGAGTGAATATTAAGTGAATTAATGAACGGTCAAAAAACGCACACGAAGGTAAGACTATAGCCGTACGTTTTTGGCCAATTTACCCAATGAGAAATGTGTATTTTCTGATGAAATTTGAATATTTTGGACCAAATAAATCATACAGAAGCATTTTCTGTCTCCTTTTGATGCCTTGTAGTGAATATTAAGTGAATTAATGAACGGTAAAAAAACACACAAGAAGGTAAGACATTTATTTAAAGACAAAATAAATCATACGCAAGCATTTTCCAACAACTTTTGTTGCCTTGCACTGAATATTAAGTGAATTAATGAACGGTCAAAAAACACTCACGAAGGTAAGACTATGGCTTTACGTTTTTTGGCGAAATTGGCTCAATGACAAATGTGCATTTTCTGATGAAATTTGAATATTTTGGACAAAATAAATCATACGGAAGCATTTTCCAACAACGTTTGATGCCTTGGAGTGAATATTAAGTGAATTAATGAACGGTCAAAAAACGCACACGAAGGTAAGACTATAGCCTTCAATTTTTTGGCGAATTTGGATCAATGACAAATGTCCATTTTCTGATGAAATTTGAATATTTTGGACAAAATAATTCATACAGAAGCATTTTCCAAGAAGTTTTGATGCCTTGGAGTGAATATTAATTGAATTAATGAACGGTCAAAAAACGCACACAAAGGTAAGCCTATAGCCTTACCTTTTTTGGCCAATTTGACTCAATGTCAAATATGCATTTTCTGATGAAATTTGAATATTTTGGACAAAATAATTCATAAAGAAGCATTTTCTGAATCCTTTTGATGCCTTGGAATGAATATTAAGTGAATTAATGAACGGTCAAAAAACGCACACGAAAGTAAGACTAGCCGTACGTTTTTTGGCGAATTTCGCTCAATGACAAATGTGTATTTTCTGATGAAATTTGAATATTTTGGACAAAATAAATCATAAAGAAGCATTTTCTGACTCCTTTTGATGCCTTGGAGTGAATATTAAGTGAATTTATGAACGGCCAACACACGCAAACGAAGGTAAGACATTTATTTAAAGACAAAATAAATCATACGCAAGCATTTTCCAACAACTTTTGATGCCGTGCAGTGAATATTAAGTGAATTAATGAACGGTCAAAAAACACTCACGAAGGTAAGACTATAGCCTTACGTTTTTTTGGCGAATTTGGCTCAATGACAAATGTGAATTTTCTGATGAAATTTTAATATTTTGGACAAAATAAATCATACGGAAGCATTTTCCAACAACTTTTGATGCCTTGGAGTGAATATTAAGTGAATTAATGAACGGTCAAAAAACGCACACGAAGGTAAGACTATAGCCGTACGTTTTTGGCGAATTTAGCCAATGAGAAATGTGTATTTTCTGATGAAATTTGAGTATTTTGGACAAAATAAATCATACAGAAGCATTTTCTTACTACTTTTGATGCCTTGGAGTGAATGTTAAGTGAATTAATGAACGGTCAAAAAACGCTCACGAAGGTAAGACTATAGCCTTAAGTTTTTGGCGAATTTGGCCCAATGACAAATGTGCATTTTCTGATGAAATTTGAATATTTTGGACAAAATAAATCATACAGAAGCATTTTCTGACTCCTTTTGATGCCTTGGAGTGAATATTAAGTGAATTAATGAACGGTCAAAAAACACTCTCGAAGGTAAGACTATAGCCTTACGTTTATTGGCGAATTTGGCTCAATGAGAAATGTGCATTTTCTGATGAAATTTGAATATTTTGGACAAAATAAATCATACGGAAGCATTTTCCAACAACTTTTGATGCCTTGGAGTGAATATTAAGTGAATTAATGAACGGTCAAAAAACGCACACGAAGGTAAGACTATAGCCTTAAATGTTTTGGCGAATTTGGATCAATAACAAATGTCCATTTTCTGATGAAATTTGAATATTTTGGACAAAATAATTCATACAGAAGCATTTTCCAACAACTTTTGATGCCTTGGAGTGAATATTAAGTGAATTAATGAACGGTCAAAAAACGCACAAAAAGGTAAGCCTATAGCCTTACCTTTTTTGGCCAATTTGACTCAATGTCAAATATGCATTTTCTGATGAAATTTGAATATTTTGGACAAAATAAATCATACGGAAGCATTTTCCAAAAACTTTTGATGCCTTGGAGTGAATATTAAGTGAATTAATGAACGGTCAAAAAACGCACACGAAGGTAAGACTATAGCCGTACGTTTTTTGGCGAATTTGGCCCAATGACAAATGTGCATTTTCTGATGAAATTTGAATATTTTGGACAAAATAATTCATAAAAAAGCATTTTCTGAATCCTTTTGATGCCTTGGAATGAATATTAAGTGAATTAATGAACGGTCAAAAAACGCACACGAAAGTAAGACTATAGCCGTACGTTTTTTGGCGAATTTCGCTCAATGACAAATGTGTATTTTCTGATGAAATTTGAATATTTTGGACAAAATAAATCATACAGAAGCATTTTCTGACTCCTTTTGATGCCTTGGAGTGAATATTAAGTGAATTTATGAACGGCCAAAACACGCAAACGAAGGTAAGACATTTATTTAAAGACAAAATAAATCATACGCAAGCATTTTCCAACAACTTTTGATGCCGTGCAGTGAATATTAAGTGAATTAATGAACGGTCAAAAAACACTCACGAAGGTAAGACTATAGCCTTACGTTTTTTGGCGAATTTGTTCAATGACAAATGTGCATTTTCTGATGAAATTTTAATATTTTGGACAAAATAAATCATACGGAAGCATTTTCCAACAACTTTTGATGCCTTGGAGTGAATATTAAGTGAATTAATGAACGGTCAAAAAACGCACACGAAGGTAAGACTATAGCCTTACGTTTTTGGCCAATTTAGCCAATGAGAAATGTGTATTTTCTGATGAAATTTGAGTATTTTGGACAAAATAAATCATACAGAAGCATTTTCTTACTACTTTTGATGCCTTGGAGTGAATGTTAAGTGAATTAATGAACGGTCAAAAAACGCTCACGAAGGTAAGTCTATAGCCTTACGTTTTTGGCGAATTTGGCCCAATGACAAATGTGCTTTTTCTGATGAAATTTGAATATTTTGGACAAAATAAATCATACGGAAGCATTTTCCAACAACTTTTGATGCCTTGGAGTGAATATTAAGAATTAATGAACGGTCAAAAAACGCACACGAAGTTATGGCCTTACGTTTTTTGGCGAATTTGGCTCAATGACAAATGTGCATTTTCTGATGAAATTTGAATATTTTGGACAAAATAATTCATACAGAAGCATTTTCCAAGATGTTTTGATGCCTTGGAGTGAATATTAAGTGAATTAATGAACGGTCAAAAAACGCACACGAAGGTAAGGCCTTACGTTTTTTGTCGAATTTCGCTCAATGACAAATGTGCATTTTCTGATGAAATTTGAATGTTTGGGACAAAATAAATCATACAGAAGCATTTTCTCACTCGTTTTGATGCCTTGGAGTGAATATTAAGTGAATTAATGAACGGTCAAAAAACGCACACGTACGTTTTTTGGCCAATTTGTCTCAATGACAAATTTGCATTTTCTGATGAAATTTGAATATTTTGGACAAAATAAATCATACGGAAGCATTTTCCAACAACTTTTGATGCCTTGCACTGAATATTAAGGGAATTAATGAACGGTCAAAAAACGCACACGAAGGTAAGGCTATAGCCGTACGTTTTTGGCCAATTTACCCAATGAGAAATGTGCATTTCCTGATGCAATTTGAATATTTTGGACAAAATAAATCATATAGAAGCATTTTCTTACTACTTTTGATGCCTTGGAGTGAATATTAAGTGAATGAATGAACGGTCAAAAAACGCACACGAAGGTAAGACTATAGCCGTACGTTTTTGGCCAATTTACCAAATGAGAAATGTACATTTTCTGATGAAATTTGAATATTTTGGACAAAATAAATCATACAGAAGCATTTTCTTACTACTTTTGATGCCTTGGAGTGAATATTAAGTGAATTAATGAACGGTCAAAAAACGCACACGAAGGTAAGACTATAGCCTTACGTTTTTGGGCGAATTTGGCCCAATGACAAATGTGCATTTTCTGATGAAATTTGAATATTTTGGACAAAATAATTCATAAAAAAGCATTTTCTGAATCCTTTTGATGCCTTGGAATGAATATTAAGTGAATTAATGAACGGTCAAAAAACGCACACGAAAGTAAGACTATAGCCGTACGTTTTTTGGCGAATTTCGCTCAATGACAAATGTGTATTTTCTGATGAAATTTGAATATTTTGGACAAAATAAATCATACAGAAGCATTTTCTGACTCCTTTTGATGCCTTGAAATGAATATTAAGTGAATTTATGAACGGCCAAAACACGGAAACGAAGGTAAGACATTTATTTAAAGACAAAATAAATCATACGGAAGCATTTTCCAACAACTTTTGATGCCTTGGAGTGAATATTAAGTGAATTAATGAACGGTCAAAAAACGCACACGAAGGTAAGACTATAGCCGTACGTTTTTGGCCAATTTACCCAATGAGAAATTTGCATTTTCTGATGAAATTTGAGTATTTTGGACAAAATAAATCATACAGAAGCATTTTCTTACTACTTTTGATGCCTTGGAGTGAATGTTAAGTGAATTAATGAACGGTCAAAAAACGCTCACGAAGGTAAGACTACAGCCTTACGTTTTAGGCGAATTTGGCCTAATGACAAATGTGCATTTTCTGATGAAATTTGAATATTTTGGACAAAATGAATCATACGGAAGCATTTTCCAACAACTTTTGATGCCTTGGAGTGAATATTAAGTGAATTAATGAACGGTCAAAAAACGCACACGAAGTTATGGCCTTACGTTTTTTGGCGAATTTCGCTCAATGACAAATGTGCATTTTCTGATGAAATTTGAATATTTTGGACAAAATAATTCATACAGAAGCATTTTCCAAGAAGTTTTGATGCCTTGGAGTGAATATTAAGTGAATTAATGAACGGTCAAAAAACGCACACGAAGTTATGGCCTTACGTTTTTTGTCGAATTTCGCTCAATGACAAATGTGCATTTTCTGATGAAATTTGAATATTTTGGACAAAATAAATCATATAGAAGCATTTTCTGACTCCTTTTGATGCCTTGGAGTGAATATTAACTGAATTATTGAACGGTCAAAAACGCTCACGAAGGTAAGACTATAGCATTACTTTTGTAGGCGAATATGGCCCATTGACAAACGTGCATTTTCTGATGAAATTTGAATATTTTGGACAAAATAAATCATACGGAAGCATTTTCCAACAACTTTTGATGCCTTGGAGTGAATATTAAGTGAATTAATGAACGGTCAAAAAACGCACACGAAGGTAAGACTATAGCCGCACGGTTTTGGGCAATTTACCCAATGAGAAATGCGTATTTTCTGATGAAATTTGAATATTTTGGAAAAAATAAATCTTACAGAAGCATTTTCTGACTCCTTTTGATGCCTTGGAGTGAATATTGAGTGAATTAATGAAAGGTCAAAAAACACACAAGAAGGTAAGACATTTATTTAAAGACAAATTAATCATACGCAAGCATTTTCCAACAACTTTTGATGCCTTGCAGTGAATATTAAGTGAATTAATGAACGGTCAAAAAACACTGACGAAGGTAAGACTATAGCCTTCCGTTTTTTGACCAATTTGGCCCAATGACAAATGTGCATTTTCTGATGAAATTTGAATATTTTGGACAAAATAATTCATACAGAAGCATTTTCTTACTACTTTTGATGCCTTGGAGTGAATATTAAGTGAATTAATGAACGGTCAAAAAACGCACACGAAGGTAAGACACTTTTTGGTGAATTTGGCCCAATGACAAATGTGTATTTTCTGATGAAATTTGAATATTTTGGACAAAATAAATCATACAGAAGCATTTTCTTACTATTTTTGATGCCTTGGAGTGAATATTAAGTGAATTAATGAACGGTCAAAAAACGCACACGAAGGTAAGACTATAGCCTTACATTTTTTGCTGAATTTTGCCCAATGACAAATGTGTATTTTCTGATGAAATTTGAATAGTTTGGACAAAATAAATCATACAAAAGCATTTTCTGACTCCTTTTGATGCCTTGGAGTGAATGTTAAGTGAATTAATGAACGGTCAAAAAACGCACACGTAGGTAAAGCCTTACGTTTTTTGGCCAATTTGGCTCAATGACAAATTTGCATTTTCTGATGAAATTTGAATATTTTGGACAAAATAAATCATACAGAAGCATTTTCCAACAACTTTTGATGCCTTGGAGTGAATATTAAGTGAATTAATGAACGGTCAAAAAACGCACATGTAGGTAAGCCTATAGCCGTACGTTTTTTGGTCAATTTTACTCAATGTAAATTATACATTTTCTGATGAAATTTGAATATTTTGGACAAAATAAATCATACAAAAGCATTTTCTGACTCCTTTTGATGCCTTGGAGTGAATGTTAAGTGAATTAATGAACGGTCAAAAAATGCACACGTAGGTAAAGCCTTACGTTGTTTGGCCAATTTGGCTCAATGAGAAATGTGCATTTTCTGATGAAATTTTAATATTTTGGACAAAATAATTCATACAGAAGCATTTTCTGACTCCTTTTGATGCCTTGGAGTGAATATTAAGTGAATTAATGAACGGGAAAAAAAGGCACACGAAGGTAAAGCCTTACGTTTTTTGGCCAATTTGGCTCAATGACAAATTTGCATTTTCTGATGAAATTTGAATATTTTGGACAAAATAAATCATACAGAAGCATTTTCCAACAACTTTTGATGCCTTGGAGTGAATATTAAGTGAATTAATGAACGGTCAAAAAACGCACATGTAGGTAAGCCTATAGCCGTACGTTTTTTGGTCAATTTTACTCAATGTAAATTATACATTTTCTGATGAAATTTGAATATTTTGGACAAAATAAATCATACAAAAGCATTTTCTGACTCCTTTTGATGCCTTGGAGTGAATGTTAAGTGAATTAATGAACGGTCAAAAAATGCACACGTAGGTAAAGCCTTACGTTGTTTGGCCAATTTGGCTCAATGAGAAATGTGCATTTTCTGATGAAATTTTAATATTTTGGACAAAATAATTCATACAGAAGCATTTTCTGACTCCTTTTGATGCCTTGGAGTGAATATTAAGTGAATTAATGAACGGGAAAAAAAGGCACACGAAGGTAAGACTATAGCCTTACATTTCTTGCTGAATTTGGCCCAATGACAAATGTGTATTTTCTGATGAAATTTGAATAGTTTGGACAAAATAAATCATACAAAAGTATTTTCTGACTCCTTTTGATGCCTTGGAGTGAATGTTAAGTGAATTAATGAATGGTCAAAAAACGCACACGTAGGTAAAGCCTTACGTTTATTGGCCAATTTGGCTCAATGACAAATTTGCATTTTCTGATGAAATTTGAATATTTTGGACAAAATAAATCATACAGAAGCATTTTCCAACAACTTTTGATGCCTTGGAGTGAATATTAAGTGAATTAATGAACGGTCAAAAAACGCACATGTAGGTAACCCGTACGTTTTTTGGCCAATTTGACTCAATGTAAAATATACATTTTCTGATGAAATTTGAATATTTTGGTCAAAATAAATCATACAGATGCATTTTCTTACTACTTTTGATGCCTTGGAGTGAATATTAAGTGAATTAATGAACGGTCAAAGAACGCACACGAAGGTAAGACTATAGCCGTACGTTTTTGGCCAATTTACCCAATGAGAAATTTGCATTTTCTGATGAAATTTGAATATTTTGGACAAAATAAATCATACAGATGCATTTTCTTACTACTTTTGATGCCTTGGAGTGAATATTAAGTGAATTAATGAACGGTCAAAAAACACACAAGAAGGTAAGACTATAACCTTACGTTTTTTGTCAAATTTGCCACAATGACATATGTGCATTTTCTGATGAAATTTGAATATTTTGGACAAAATAATTCATACAGAAGCATTTTCCAAGAAGTTTTGATGCCTTGGAGTGAATATTAAGTGAATTAATGAACGGTCAAAAAACGCACACGAAGGTAAGACTATAGCCGTACGTTTTTTGGCCAATTTACCCAATGAGAAATTAGCATTTTCTGATGAAATTTGAATATTTTGGACAAAATACATCATACAGAAGCATTTTCTTACTACTTTTGATGCCTTGGTCTGAATATTAAGTGAATTAATGAACGGTCAATAAATGCTCACGAAGGTAAGACTATAGCCTCACGTTTTTTGGCAAATTTGCCACAATGACAAATGTGCATTTTCTGATGAAATTTGAATATTTTGTACAAAATAAATCATACAGAAGCATTTTCTGACTACTTTTTATACCTTGAAGTGAATACTAAGTAAATTAATGAACGGTCAAAAAACACACAAGAAGGTAAGCCTTACGTTTTTTGGCACATTTTCCACAATGACAAATGTGCATTTTCTGATGAAATTTGAATATTTTGGACAAAATAATTCATACAGTAGCATTTTCCAAGATGTTTTGATACCTTGGAGTGAATATTAAGTGAATTAATGAACGGTCAAAAAACGCACACGAAGGTAAGACTATAGCCTTACGTTTTTTGGCGAATTTGGCCCAATGACAAATGTGCATTTTCTGATGAAATTTGAATATTTTGGACAAAATAAATCATACGGAAGCATTTTCCAACAACTTTTGATGCCTTGGAGTGAATATTAAGTGAATTAATGAACGGTCAAAAAACACACACGAAGGTAAGACTATAGCCTTAAATTTTTTGGCGAATTTGGATCAATGACAAATGTCCATTTTCTGATGAAATTTGAATATTTTGGACAAAAAAATTCATACAGAAGCATTTTCCAAGAAGTTTTGATGCCTTGGAGTGAATATTAATTGAATTAATGAACGGTCAAAAAACGCACACAAAGGTAAGCCTATAGCCTTACCTTTTTTGGCCAATTTGACTCAATGTCAAATATGCATTTTCTGATGAAATTTGAATATTTTGGACAAAATAAATCATACGGAAGCAATTTCCAAAAACTTTTGATGCCTTGGAGTGAATATTAAGTGAATTAATGAACGGTCAAAAAACGCACACGAAGGTAAGACTATAGCCTTACGTTTTTTGGCGAATTTGGCCCAATGACAAATGTGCATTTTCTGATGAAATTTGAATATTTTGGACAAAATAATTCATAAAAAAGCATTTTCTGAATCCTTTTGATGCCTTGGAATGAACATTAAGTGAATTAATGAACGGTCAAAAAACGCACACGAAAGTAAGACTATAGCCGTACGTTTTTTGGCGAATTTCGCTCAATGACAAATGTGTATTTTCTGATGAAATTTGAATATTTTGGACAAAATAAATCATACAGAAGCATTTTCTGACTCCTTTTGATGCCTTGGAGTGAATATTAAGTGAATTTATGAACGGCCAAAACACGCAAACAAAGGTAAGACATTTATTTAAAGACAAAATAAATCATACGCAAGCATTTTCCAACAACTTTTGATGCCGTGCAGTGAATATTAAGTGAATTAATGAACGGTCAAAAAACACTCACGAAGGTAAGACTATAGCCTTACGTTTTTTGGCGAATTTGGCTCAATGACAAATGTGCATTTTCTGATGAAATTTTAATATTTTGGACAAAATAAATCATACGGAAGCATTTTCCAACAACTTTTGATGCCTTGGAGTGAATATTAAGTGAATTAATGAACGGTCAAAAAACGCACACGAAGGTAAGACTATAGCCTTACGTTTTTGGCCAATTTAGCCAATGAGAAATGTGTATTTTCTGATGAAATTTGAGTATTTTGGACAAAATAAATCATACAGAAGCATTTTCTTACTACTTTTGATGCCTTGGAGTGAATGTTAAGTGAATTAATGAACGGTCAAAAAACGCTCACGAAGTTATGGCCTTACGTTTTTTGGCGAATTTGGCTCAATGACAAATGTGCATTTTCTGATGAAATTTGAATGTTTGGGACAAAATAAATCATACTGAAGCATTTTCTCACTCGTTTTGATGCCTTGGAGTGAATATTAAGTGAATTAATGAACGGTCAAAAAACGCACACGTACGTTTTTTGGCCAATTTGTCTCAATGACAAATTTGCATTTTCTGATGAAATTTGAATATTTTGGACAAAATAAATCATACAGAAGTATTTTCTTATTACTTTTGATGCCTTGGAGTGAATATTAAGTGAATTAATGAACGATCAAAAAACGCTCACGAAGGTAAGACTATAGCCTTACATTTTTTGGTGAATTTGGCCCAATGACAAATGTGCATTTTCTGATGAAATTTGAATATTTTAGACAAAATAATTCATACAGAAGCATTTTCCAAGAAGTTTTGATGCCTTGGAGTGAATATTAAGTGAATTAATAAACGGTCAAAAAACGCACACGAAGTTATGGCCTTACGTTTTTTGGCGAATTTGGCTCAATGACAAATGTGCATTTTCTGATGAAATTTGAATATTTTAGACAAAATAATTCATACAGAAGCATTTTCCAAGAAGTTTTGATGCCTTGGAGTGAATATTAAGTGAATCAATGAACGGTCAAAAAACGCACACGAAGGTAAGGCCTTACGTTTTTTGTCGAATTTCGCTCAATGACAAATGTGCATTTTCTGATGAAATTTGAATGTTTGGGACAAAATAAATCATACAGAAGCATTTTCTCACTCGTTTTGATGCCTTGGAGTGAATATTAAGTGAATTAATGAACGGTCAAAAAACGCACACGTACGTTTTTTGGCCAATTTGTCTCAATGACAAATTTGCATTTTCTGATGAAATTTGAATATTTTGGACAAAATAAATCATACGGAAGCATTTTCCAACAACTTTTGATGCCTTGCACTGAATATTAAGGGAATTAATGAACGGTCAAAAAACGCACACGAAGGTAAGGCTATAGCCGTACGTTTTTGGCCAATTTACCCAATGAGAAATGTGCATTTCCTGATGAAATTTGAATATTTTGGACAAAATAAATCATACAGAAGCATTTTCTTACTACTTTTGATGCCTTGGAGTGAATATTAAGTGAATTAATGAACGGTCAAAAAACGCACACGAAGGTAAGACTATAGCCGTACGTTTTTTGTCAATTTAACCAATGAGAAATGTGCATTTTCTGATGAAATTTGAATATTTTGGACAAAATAAATCATACAGAAGCATTTTCTGACTAGTTTTGATGCCTTGGAGTGAATATTAAGTGAATTAATGAACGGTCAAAAAACGCACACGAAGGTAAGACTATAGCCTTACGTTTTTTGGCGAATTTGGCCCAATGACAAATGTGCATTTTCTGATGAAATTTGAATATTTTGGACAAAATAATTCATAAAAAAGCATTTTCTGAATCCTTTTGATGCCTTGGAATGAATATTAAGTGAATTAATGAACGGTCAAAAAACGCACACAAAAGTAAGACTATAGCCGTACGTTTTTTGACGAATTTCGCTCAATGACAAATGTGTATTTTCTGATGAAATTTGAATATTTTGGACAAAATAAATCATACAGAAGCATTTTCTGACTCCTTTTGATGCCTTGGAGTGAATATTAAGTGAATTTATGAACGGCCAAAACACGGAAACGAAGGTAAGACATTTATTTAAAGACAAAATAAATCATACGGAAGCATTTTCCAACAACTTTTGATGCCTTGGAGTGAATATTAAGTGAATTAATGAACGGTCAAAAAACGCACACGAAGGTAAGACTATAGCCGTACGTTTTTGGCCAATTTAGCCAATGAGAAATGTGTATTTTCTGATGAAATTTGAGTATTTTGGACAAAATAAATCATACAGAAGCATTTTCTTACTACTTTTGATGCCTTGGAGTGAATGTTAAGTGAATTAATGAACGGTCAAAAAACGCTCACGAAGGTAAGACTATAGCCTTATGTTTTTGGCGAATTTGGCCCAATGACAAACGTGCATTTACTGATGAAATTTGAATATTTTGGACAAAATAAATCATACGGAAGCATTTTCCAACAACTTTTGATGCCTTGGAGTGAATATTAAGTGAATTAATGAACGGTCAAAAAACGCACACGAAGTTATGGCCTTACGTTTTTTGGCGAATTTCGCTCAATGACAAATGTGCATTTTCTGATGAAATTTGAATATTTTGGACAAAATAATTCATACAGAAGCATTTTCCAAGAAGTTTTGATGCCTTGGAGTGAATATTAAGTGAATTAATGAACGGTCAAAAAACGCACACGAAGTTATGGCCTTACGTTTTTTGTCGAATTTCGCTCAATGACAAATGTGCATTTTCTGATGAAATTTGAATATTTTGGACAAAATAAATCATATAGAAGCATTTTCTGACTCCTTTTGATGCCTTGGAGTGAATATTAACTGAATTATTGAACGGTCAAAAACGCTCACGAAGGTAAGACTATAGCATTACTTTTGTAGGCGAATATGGCCCATTGACAAACGTGCATTTTCTGATGAAATTTGAATATTTTGGACAAAATAAATCATACGGAAGCATTTTCCAACAACTTTTGATGCCTTGGAGTGAATATTAAGTGAATTAATGAACGGTCAAAAAACGCACACGAAGGTAAGACTATAGCCGCACGGTTTTGGGCAATTTACCCAATGAGAAATGTGTATTTTCTGATGAAATTTGAATATTTTGGAAAAAATAAATCTTACAGAAGCATTTTCTGACTCCTTTTGATGCATTGGAGTGAATATTGAGTGAATTAATGAAAGGTCAAAAAACACACAAGAAGGTAAGACATTTATTTAAAGACAAATTAATCATATGCAAGCATTTTCCAACAACTTTTGATGCCTTGCAGTGAATATTAAGTGAATTAATGAACGGTCAAAAAACACTGACGAAGGTAAGACTATAGCCTTCCGTTTTTTGACCAATTTGGCCCAATGACAAATGTGCATTTTCTGATGAAATTTGAATATTTTGGACAAAATAATTCATACAGAAGCATTTTCTTACTACTTTTGATGCCTTGGAGTGAATATTAAGTGAATTAATGAACGGTCAAAAAACGCACACGAAGGTAAGACTGTAGCCGTACGTTTTTGGCCATTTTACCAAATGAGAAATGTACATTTTCTGATGAAATTTGAATATTTTGGACAAAATAAATCATACAGAAGCATTTTCTTACTACTTTTGATGCCTTGGAGTGAATATTAAGTGAATTAATGAACGGTCAAAAAACGCACACGAAGGTAAGACACTTTTTGGTGAATTTGGCCCAATGACAAATGTGTATTTTCTGATGAAATTTGAATATTTTGGACAAAATAAATCATACAGAAGCATTTTCTGACTCCTTTTGATGCCTTGGAGTGAATATTGAATGAATTAATGAACGGTCAAAAAACGCTCACGAAGGTAAGACTAAAGCCTTACCTTTTTTTGCCAATTTACCCAATGAGAAATGTGCATTTTCTGATGAAATTTGAATATTTTGGACAAAATAAATCATACAGAAGCATTTTCTGACTCCTTTTGATGCCTTGGAGTGAATATTAACTGAATTAATGAACGGTCAAAAAACGCACACGAAGGTAAGACTATAGTCTTACATTTTTTGGTGAATTTGGCCCAATGACAAATGTGTATTTTCTGATGAAATTTGAATATTTTGGACAAAACAAATCATACAGAAGCATTTTATGACACCTTTTGATGCCTTGGAGTGAATATTAAGTGAATTAATGAACGGTCAAAAAACGCACACGAAGTTAAGACTATAGCCGTAAGTTTTTGGCCAATTTACCAAATGAGAAATGTGCATTTTCTGATGAAATTTGAATATTTTGGACAAAATAAATCATACAGAAGCATTTTCTTACTACTTTTGATGCCTTGGAGTGAATATTAAGTGAATTAATGAACGGTCAAAAAACGCACACAAAGGTAAGACTATAGCCGTACGTTTTTGGCCTATTTACCCAATGAGAAATTTGCATTTTCAGATGAAATTTGAATATTTTGGACAAAATAAATCATACAGAAGCATTTTCTTACTACTTTTGATGCCTTGGAGTGAATATTAAGTGAATTAATGAACGGTCAAAAAACGCACACGAAGGTAAGACTATAGCCTTACATTTTTTGCTGAATTTTGCCCAATGACAAATGTGTATTTTCTGATGAAATTTGAATAGTTTGGACAAAATAAATCATACAAAAGCATTTTCTGACTCCTTTTGATGCCTTGGAGTGAATGTTAAGTGAATTAATGAACGGTCAAAAAACGCACACGTAGGTAAAGCCTTACGTTTTTTGGCCAATTTGGCTCAATGACAAATTTGCATTTTCTGATGAAATTTGAATATTTTGGACAAAATAAATCATACAAAAGCATTTTCTGACTCCTTTTGATGCCTTGGAGTGAATGTTAAGTGAATTAATGAACGGTCAAAAAACGCACATGTAGGTAAGCCTATAGCCGTACGTTTTTTGGTCAATTTTACTCAATGTAAATTATACATTTTCTGATGAAATTTGAATATTTTGGACAAAATAAATCATACAAAAGCATTTTCTGACTCCTTTTGATGCCTTGGAGTGAATGTTAAGTGAATTAATGAACGGTCAAAAAACGCACACGTAGGTAAAGCCTTACGTTGTTTGGCCAATTTGGCTCAATGACAAATGTGTATTTTCTGATGAAATTTTAATATTTTGGACAAAATAATTCATACAGAAGCATTTTCTGACTCCTTTTGATGCCTTGGAGTGAATATTAAGTGAATTAATGAACGGGAAAAAAAGGCACACAAAGGTAAGGCCTTACGTTTTTTGCCAATTTACCAAATGAGAAATGTGCATTTTCTGATGAAATTTGAATATTTTGGACAAAATAAATCATACAGAAGCATTTTCTTACTACTTTTGATGCCTTGGAGTGAATATTAAGTGAATTAATGAACGGTCAAAAAACGCACACAAAGGTAAGACTATAGCCGTAAGTTTTTGGCCAATTTACCAAATGAGAAATGTGCATTTTCTGATGAAATTTGAATATTTTGGACAAAATAAATCATACATAAGCATTTTCTTACTACTTTTGATGCCTTGGAGTGAATATTAAGTGAATTAATGAACGGTCAAAAAACGCACACAAAGGTAAGACTATAGCCGTACGTTTTTGGCCTATTTACCCAATGAGAAATTTGCATTTTCAGATGAAATTTGAATATTTTGGACAAAATAAATCATACAGAAGCATTTTCTTACTACTTTTGATGCCTTGGAGTGAATATTAAGTGAATTAATGAACGGTCAAAAAACGCACACGAACGTAAGACTATAGCCTTACATTTTTTGCTGAATTTTGCCCAATGACAAATGTGTATTTTCTGATGAAATTTGAATAGTTTGGACAAAATAAATCATACAAAAGCATTTTCTGACTCCTTTTGATGCCTTGGAGTGAATGTTAAGTGAATTAATGAACGGTCAAAAAACGCTCACGAAGTTATGGCCTTACGTTTTTTGGCGAATTTGGCTCAATGACAAATGTGCATTTTCTGATGAAATTTGAATATTTTAGACAAAATAATTCATACAGAAGCATTTTCCAAGAAGTTTTGATGCCTTGGAGTGAATATTAAGTGAATTAATAAACGGTCAAAAAACGCACACGAAGTTATGGCCTTACGTTTTTTGGCGAATTTGGCTCAATGACAAATGTGCATTTTCTGATGAAATTTGAATATTTTAGACAAAATAATTCATACAGAAGCATTTTCCAAGAAGTTTTGATGCCTTGGAGTGAATATTAAGTGAATCAATGAACGGTCAAAAAACGCACACGAAGGTAAGGCCTTACGTTTTTTGTCGAATTTCGCTCAATGACAAATGTGCATTTTCTGATGAAATTTGAATGTTTGGGACAAAATAAATCATGCAGAAGCATTTTCTCACTCGTTTTGATGCCTTGGAGTGAATATTAAGTGAATTAATGAACGGTCAAAAAACGCACACGTACGTTTTTTGGCCAATTTGTCTCAATGACAAATTTGCATTTTCTGATGAAATTTGAATATTTTGGACAAAATAAATCATACGGAAGCATTTTCCAACAACTTTTGATGCCTTGCACTGAATATTAAGGGAATTAATGAACGGTCAAAAAACGCACACGAAGGTAAGGCTATAGCCGTACGTTTTTGGCCAATTTACCCAATGAGAAATGTGCATTTCCTGATGAAATTTGAATATTTTGGACAAAATAAATCATACAGAAGCATTTTCTTACTACTTTTGATGCCTTGGAGTGAATATTAAGTGAATTAATGAACGGTCAAAAAACGCACACGAAGGTAAGACTATAGCCGTACGTTTTTGGCCAATTTACCAAATGAGAAATGTACATTTTCTGATGAAATTTGAATATTTTGGACAAAATAAATCATACAGAAGCATTTTCTTACTACTTTTGATGCCTTGGAGTGAATATTAAGTGAATTAATGAACGGTCAAAAAACGCACACGAAGATAAGACTATAGCCGTACGTTTTTTGTCAATTTAACCAATGAGAAATGTGCATTTTCTGATGAAATTTGAATATTTTGGACAAAATAATTCATAAAAAAGCATTTTCTGAATCCTTTTGATGCCTTGGAATGAATATTAAGTGAATTAATGAACGGTCAAAAAACGCACACGAAAGTAAGACTATAGCCGTACGTTTTTTGGCGAATTTCGCTCAATGACAAATGTGTATTTTCTGATGAAATTTGAATATTTTGGACAAAATAAATCATACAGAAGCATTTTCTGACTCCTATTGATGCCTTGGAGTGAATATTAAGTGAATTTATGAACGGCCAAAACACGGAAACGAAGGTAAGACATTTATTTAAAGACAAAATAAATCATACGGAAGCATTTTCCAACAACTTTTGATGCCTTGGAGTGAATATTAAGTGAATTAATGAACGGTCAAAAAACGCACACGAAGGTAAGACTATAGCCGTACGTTTTTGGCCAATTTAGCCAATGAGAAATGTGTATTTTCTGATGAAATTTGAGTATTTTGGACAAAATAAATCATACAGAAGCATTTTCTTACTACTTTTGATGCCTTGGAGTGAATGTTAAGTGAATTAATGAACGGTCAAAAAACGCTCACGAAGGTAAGACTATAGCCTTACGTTTTTGGCGAATTTGGCCCAATGACAAACGTGCATTTTCTGATGAAATTTGAATATTTTGGACAAAATAAATCATACGGAAGCATTTTCCAACAACTTTTGATGCCTTGGAGTGAATATTAAGTGAATTAATGAACGGTCAAAAAACGCACACGAAGTTATGGCCTTACGTTTTTTGGCGAATTTCGCTCAATGACAAATGTGCATTTTCTGATGAAATTTGAATATTTTGGACAAAATAATTCATACAGAAGCATTTTCCAAGAAGTTTTGATGCCTTGGAGTGAATATTAAGTGAATTAATGAACGGTCAAAAAACGCACACGAAGTTATGGCCTTACGTTTTTTGTCGAATTTCGCTCAATGACAAATGTGCATTTCCTGATGAAATTTGAATATTTTGGACAAAATAAATCATATAGAAGCATTTTCTGACTCCTTTTGATGCCTTGGAGTGAATATTAACTGAATTATTGAACGGTCAAAAACGCTCACGAAGGTAAGACTATAGCATTACTTTTGTAGGCGAATATGGCCCATTGACAAACGTGCATTTTCTGATGAAATTTGAATATTTTGGACAAAATAAATCATACGGAAGCATTTTCCAACAACTTTTGATGCCTTGGAGTGAATATTAAGTGAATTAATGAACGGTCAAAAAACGCACACGAAGGTAAGACTATAGCCGCACGGTTTTGGGCAATTTACCCAATGAGAAATGTGTATTTTCTGATGAAATTTGAATATTTTGGAAAAAATAAATCTTACAGAAGCATTTTCTGACTCCTTTTGATGCATTGGAGTGAATATTGAGTGAATTAATGAAAGGTCAAAAAACACACAAGAAGGTAAGACATTTATTTAAAGACAAATTAATCATATGCAAGCATTTTCCAACAACTTTTGATGCCTTGCAGTGAATATTAAGTGAATTAATGAACGGTCAAAAAACACTGACGAAGGTAAGACTATAGCCTTCCGTTTTTTGACCAATTTGGCCCAATGACAAATGTGCATTTTCTGATGAAATTTGAATATTTTGGACAAAATAATTCATACAGAAGCATTTTCTTACTACTTTTGATGCCTTGGAGTGAATATTAAGTGAATTAATGAACGGTCAAAAAACGCACACGAAGGTAAGACTGTAGCCGTACGTTTTTGGCCATTTTACCAAATGAGAAATGTACATTTTCTGATGAAATTTGAATATTTTGGACAAAATAAATCATACAGAAGCATTTTCTTACTACTTTTGATGCCTTGGAGTGAATATTAAGTGAATTAATGAACGGTCAAAAAACGCACACGAAGGTAAGACTATAGCCTTACCTTTTTTGGCGAATTTGGCCTAATGACAAATGTGCATTTTCTGATGAAATTTGAATATTTTGGACAAAATAAATCATACAGAAGCATTTTCCAAGAAGTTTTGATGCCTTGGAGTGAATATTAAGTGAATTAATGAACGGTCAAAAAACGCACACGAAGTTATGGCCTTACGTTTTTTGTCGAATTTCGCTCAATGACAAATGTGCATTTCCTGATGAAATTTGAATATTTTGGACAAAATAAATCATATAGAAGCATTTTCTGACTCCTTTTGATGCCTTGGAGTGAATATTAACTGAATTATTGAACGGTCAAAAACGCTCACGAAGGTAAGACTATAGCATTACTTTTGTAGGCGAATATGGCCCATTGACAAACGTGCATTTTCTGATGAAATTTGAATATTTTGGACAAAATAAATCATACGGAAGCATTTTCCAACAACTTTTGATGCCTTGGAGTGAATATTAAGTGAATTAATGAACGGTCAAAAAACGCACACGAAGGTAAGACTATAGCCGCACGGTTTTGGGCAATTTACCCAATGAGAAATGTGTATTTTCTGATGAAATTTGAATATTTTGGAAAAAATAAATCTTACAGAAGCATTTTCTGACTCCTTTTGATGCATTGGAGTGAATATTGAGTGAATTAATGAAAGGTCAAAAAACACACAAGAAGGTAAGACATTTATTTAAAGACAAATTAATCATATGCAAGCATTTTCCAACAACTTTTGATGCCTTGCAGTGAATATTAAGTGAATTAATGAACGGTCAAAAAACACTGACGAAGGTAAGACTATAGCCTTCCGTTTTTTGACCAATTTGGCCCAATGACAAATGTGCATTTTCTGATGAAATTTGAATATTTTGGACAAAATAATTCATACAGAAGCATTTTCTTACTACTTTTGATGCCTTGGAGTGAATATTAAGTGAATTAATGAACGGTCAAAAAACGCACACGAAGGTAAGATTGTAGCCGTACGTTTTTGGCCATTTTACCAAATGAGAAATGTACATTTTCTGATGAAATTTGAATATTTTGGACAAAATAAATCATACAGAAGCATTTTCTTACTACTTTTGATGCCTTGGAGTGAATATTAAGTGAATTAATGAACGGTCAAAAAACGCACACGAAGGTAAGACTATAGCCTTACCTTTTTTGGCGAATTTGGCCTAATGACAAATGTGCATTTTCTGATGAAATTTGAATATTTTGGACAAAATAAATCATACAGAAGCATTTTCTGACTCCTTTTGATGCCTTGGACTGAATATTAAGTGAATTAATGAACGGTCAAAAAACGCACACGAAGGTAAGACACATTTGGTGAATTTGGCCCAATGACAAATGTGTATTTTCTGATGAAATTTGAATATTTTGGACAAAATAAATCATACAGAAGCATTTTCTGACTCCTTTTGATGCCTTGGAGTGAATATTGAATGAATTAATGAACGGTCAAAAAACGCTCACGAAGGTAAGACTAAAGCCTTACCTTTTTTTGCCAATTTACCCAATGAGAAATGTGCATTTTCTGATGAAATTTGAATATTTTGGACAAAATAAATCATACAGAAGCATTTTCTTACTACTTTTGATGCCTTGGAGTGAATATTAAGTGAATTAATGAACGGTCAAAAAACGCACACGAAGGTAAGACACTTTTTGGTGAATTTGGCCCAATGACAAATGTGTATTTTCTGATGAAATTTGAATATTTTGGACAAAATAAATCATACAGAAGCATTTTCTGACTCCTTTTGATGCCTTGGAGTGAATATTGAATGAATTAATGAACGGTCAAAAAACGCTCACGAAGGTAAGACTATAGCCGTACGTTTTTTTGCCAATTTACCCAATGAGAAATGTGCATTTTCTGATGAAATTTGAATATTTTGGACAAAATAAATCATACAGAAGCATTTTCTGACTCCTTTTGATGCCTTGGAGTGAATATTAACTGAATTAATGAACGGTCAAAAAACGCACACGAAGGTAAGACTATAGTCTTACCTTTTTTGGTGAATTTGGCCCAATGACAAATGTGTATTTTCTGATGAAATTTGAATATTTTGGACAAAACAAATCATACAGAAGCATTTTATGACACCTTTTGATGCCTTGGAGTGAATATTAAGTGAATTAATGAACGGTCAAAAAACGCACACGAAGTTAAGACTATAGCCGTAAGTTTTTGGCCAATTTACCAAATGAGTAATGTGCATTTTCTGATGAAATTTGAATATTTTGGACAAAATAAATCATACAGAGGCATATTCTTACTACTTTTGATGCCTTGGAGTGAATATTAAGTGAATTAATGAACGGTCAAAAAACGCACACAAAGGTAAGACTATAGCCGTACGTTTTTGGCCTATTTACCCAATGAGAAATTTGCATTTTCAGATGAAATTTGAATATTTTGGACAAAATAAATCATACAGAAGCATTTTCTTACTACTTTTGATGCCTTGGAGTGAATATTAAGTGAATTAATGAACGGTCAAAAAACGCACACGAAGGTAAGACGATAGCCTTACATTTTTTGCTGAATTTTGCCCAATGACAAATGTGTATTTTCTGATGAAATTTGAATAGTTTGGACAAAATAAATCATACAAAAGCATTTTCTGACTCCTTTTGATGCCTTGGAGTGAATGTTAAGTGAATTAATGAACGGTCAAAAAACGCACACGTAGGTAAAGCCTTACGTTTTTTGGCCAATTTGGCTCAATGACAAATTTGCATTTTCTGATGAAATTTGAATATTTTGGACAAAATAAATCATACAAAAGCATTTTCTGACTCCTTTTGATGCCTTGGAGTGAATGTTAAGTGAATTAATGAACGGTCAAAAAACGCACATGTAGGTAAGCCTATAGCCGTACGTTTTTTGGTCAATTTGACTCAATGTAAATTATACATTTTCTGATGAAATTTGAATATTTTGGACAAAATAAATCATACAAAAGCATTTTCTGACTCCTTTTGATGCCTTGGAGTGAATGTTAAGTGAATTAATGAACGGTCAAAAAACGCACACGTAGGTAAAGCCTTACGTTGTTTGGCCAATTTGGCTCAATGACAAATGTGTATTTTCTGATGAAATTTTAATATTTTGGACAAAATAATTCATACAGAAGCATTTTCTGACTCCTTTTGATGCCTTGGAGTGAATATTAAGTGAATTAATGAACGGGAAAAAAAGGCACACAAAGGTAAGGCCTTACGTTTTTTGCCAATTTACCAAATGAGAAATGTGCATTTTCTGATGAAATTTGAATATTTTGGACAAAATAAATCATACAGAAGCATTTTCTTACTACTTTTGATGCCTTGGAGTGAATATTAAGTGAATTAATGAACGGTCAAAAAACGCACACAAAGGTAAGACTATAGCCGTAAGTTTTTGGCCAATTTACCAAATGAGAAATGTGCATTTTCTGATGAAATTTGAATATTTTGGACAAAATAAATCATACAGAAGCATTTTCTTACTACTTTTGATGCCTTGGAGTGAATATTAAGTGAATTAATGAACGGTCAAAAAACGCACACGAAGATAAGACTATAGCCGTACGTTTTTTGTCAATTTAACCAATGAGAAATGTGCATTTTCTGATGAAATTTGAATATTTTGGACAAAATAATTCATAAAAAAGCATTTTCTGAATCCTTTTGATGCCTTGGAATGAATATTAAGTGAATTAATGAACGGTCAAAAAACGCACACGAAAGTAAGACTATAGCCGTACGTTTTTTGGCGAATTTCGCTCAATGACAAATGTGTATTTTCTGATGAAATTTGAATATTTTGGACAAAATAAATCATACAGAAGCATTTTCTGACTCCTTTTGATGCCTTGGAGTGAATATTAAGTGAATTTATGAACGGCCAAAACACGGAAACGAAGTTATGGCCTTACGTTTTTTGGCGAATTTCGCTCAATGACAAATGTGCATTTTCTGATGAAATTTGAATATTTTGGACAAAATAATTCATACAGAAGCATTTTCCAAGAAGTTTTGATGCCTTGGAGTGAATATTAAGTGAATTAATGAACGGTCAAAAAACGCACACGAAGTTATGGCCTTACGTTTTTTGTCGAATTTCGCTCAATGACAAATGTGCATTTCCTGATGAAATTTGAATATTTTGGACAAAATAAATCATATAGAAGCATTTTCTGACTCCTTTTGATGCCTTGGAGTGAATATTAACTGAATTATTGAACGGTCAAAAACGCTCACGAAGGTAAGACTATAGCATTACTTTTGTAGGCGAATATGGCCCACTGACAAACGTGCATTTTCTGATGAAATTTGAATATTTTGGACAAAATAAATCATACGGAAGCATTTTCCAACAACTTTTGATGCCTTGGAGTGAATATTAAGTGAATTAATGAACGGTCAAAAAACGCACACGAAGGTAAGACTATAGCCGCACGGTTTTGGGCAATTTACCCAATGAGAAATGTGTATTTTCTGATGAAATTTGAATATTTTGGAAAAAATAAATCTTACAGAAGCATTTTCTGACTCCTTTTGATGCATTGGAGTGAATATTGAGTGAATTAATGAAAGGTCAAAAAACACACAAGAAGGTAAGACATTTATTTAAAGACAAATTAATCATATGCAAGCATTTTCCAACAACTTTTGATGCCTTGCAGTGAATATTAAGTGAATTAATGAACGGTCAAAAAACACTGACGAAGGTAAGACTATAGCCTTCCGTTTTTTGACCAATTTGGCCCAATGACTAATGTGCATTTTCTGATGAAATTTGAATATTTTGGACAAAATAATTCATACAGAAGCATTTTCTTACTACTTTTGATGCCTTGGAGTGAATATTAAGTGAATTAATGAACGGTCAAAAAACGCACACGAAGGTAAGACTGTAGCCGTACGTTTTTGGCCATTTTACCAAATGAGAAATGTACATTTTCTGATGAAATTTGAATATTTTGGACAAAATAAATCATACAGAAGCATTTTCTTACTACTTTTGATGCCTTGGAGTGAATATTAAGTGAATTAATGAACGGTCAAAAAACGCACACGAAGGTAAGACTATAGCCTTACCTTTTTTGGCGAATTTGGCCTAATGACAAATGTGCATTTTCTGATGAAATTTGAATATTTTGGACAAAATAAATCATACAGAAGCATTTTCTGACTCCTTTTGATGCCTTGGACTGAATATTAAGTGAATTAATGAACAGTCAAAAAACGCACACGAAGGTAAGACACTTTTTGGTGAATTTGGCCCAATGACAAATGTGTATTTTCTGATGAAATTTGAATATTTTGGACAAAATAAATCATACAGAAGCATTTTCTGACTCCTTTTGATGCCTTGGAGTGAATATTGAATGAATTAATGAACGGTCAAAAAACGCTCACGAAGGTAAGACTAAAGCCTTACCTTTTTTTGCCAATTTACCCAATGAGAAATGTGCATTTTCTGATGAAATTTGAATATTTTGGACAAAATAAATCATACAGAAGCATTTTCTGACTCCTTTTGATGCCTTGGAGTGAATATTAACTGAATTAATGAACGGTCAAAAAACGCACACGAAGGTAAGACTATAGTCTTACATTTTTTGGTGAATTTGGCCCAATGACAAATGTGTATTTTCTGATGAAATTTGAATATTTTGGACAAAACAAATCATACAGAAGCATTTTATGACACCTTTTGATGCCTTGGAGTGAATATTAAGTGAATTAATGAACGGTCAAAAAACGCACACGAAGTTAAGACTATAGCCGTAAGTTTTTGGCCAATTTACCAAATGAGAAATGTGCATTTTCTGATGCAATTTGAATATTTTGGACAAAATAAATCATACAGAAGCATTTTCTTACTACTTTTGATGCCTTGGAGTGAATATTAAGTGAATTAATGAACGGTCAAAAAACGCACACAAAGGTAAGACTATAGCCGTACGTTTTTGGCCTATTTACCCAATGAGAAATTTGCATTTTCAGATGAAATTTGAATATTTTGGACAAAATAAATCATACAGAAGCATTTTCTTACTACTTTTGATGCCTTGGAGTGAATATTAAGTGAATTAATGAACGGTCAAAAAACGCACACGAAGGTAAGACTATAGCCTTACATTTTTTGCTGAATTTTGCCCAATGACAAATGTGTATTTTCTGATGAAATTTGAATAGTTTGGACAAAATAAATCATACAAAAGCATTTTCTGACTCCTTTTGATGCCTTGGAGTGAATGTTAAGTGAATTAATGAACGGTCAAAAAACGCACACGTAGGTAAAGCCTTACGTTTTTTGGCCAATTTGGCTCAATGACAAATTTGCATTTTCTGATGAAATTTGAATATTTTGGACAAAATAAATCATACAGAAGCATTTTCCAACAACTTCTGATGCCTTGGAGTGAATATTAAGTGAATTAATGAACGGTCAAAAAACGCACATGTAGGTAAGCCTATAGCCGTACGTTTTTTGGTCAATTTGACTCAATGTAAATTATACATTTTCTGATGAAATTTGAATATTTTGGACAAAATAAATCATACAAAAGCATTTTCTGACTCCTTTTGATGCCTTGGAGTGAATGGTAAGTGAATTAATGAACGGTCAAAAAACGCACACGTAGGTAAAGCCTTACGTTGTTTGGCCAATTTGGCTCAATGACAAATGTGTATTTTCTGATGAAATTTTAATATTTTGGACAAAATAATTCATACAGAAGCATTTTCTGACTCCTTTTGATGCCTTGGAGTGAATATTAAGTGAATTAATGAACGGGAAAAAAAGGCACACAAAGGTAAGGCCTTACGTTTTTTGCCAATTTACCAAATGAGAAATGTGCATTTTCTGATGAAATTTGAATATTTTGGACAAAATAAATCATACAGAAGCATTTTCTTACTACTTTTGATGCCTTGGAGTGAATATTAAGTGAATTAATGAACGGTCAAAAAACGCACACAAAGGTAAGACTATAGCCGTAAGTTTTTGGCCAATTTACCAAATGAGAAATGTGCATTTTCTGATGAAATTTGAATATTTTGGACAAAATAAATCATACAGAAGCATTTTCTTACTACTTTTGATGCCTTGGAGTGAATATTAAGTGAATTAATGAACGGTCAAAAAACGCACACAAAGGTAAGACTATAGCCGTACGTTTTTGGCCTATTTACCCAATGAGAAATTTGCATTTTCAGATGAAATTTGAATATTTTGGACAAAATAAATCATACAGAAGCATTTTCTTACTACTTTTGATGCCTTGGAGTGAATATTAAGTGAATTAATGAACGGTCAAAAAACGGACACGAACGTAAGACTATAGCCTTACATTTTTTGCTGAATTTTGCCCAATGACAAATGTGTATTTTCTGATGAAATTTGAATAGTTTGGACAAAATAAATCATACAAAAGCATTTTCTGACTCCTTTTGATGCCTTGGAGTGAATGTTAAGTGAATTAATGAACGGTCAAAAAACGCACACGTAGGTAAAGCCTTACGTTTTTTGGCCAATTTGGCTCAATGACAAATTTGCATTTTCTGATGAAATTTGAATATTTTGGACAAAATAAATCATACAGAAGCATTTTCCAACAACTTCTGATGCCTTGGAGTGAATATTAAGTGAATTAATGAACGGTCAAAAAACGCACATGTAGGTAAGCCTATAGCCGTACGTTTTTTGGTCAATTTGACTCAATGTAAATTATACATTTTCTGATGAAATTTGAATATTTTGGACAAAATAAATCATACAAAAGCATTTTCTGACTCCTTTTGATGCCTTGGAGTGAATGTTAAGTGAATTAATGAACGGTCAAAAAACGCACACGTAGGTAAAGCCTTACGTTGTTTGGCCAATTTGGCTCAATGACAAATGTGTATTTTCTGATGAAATTTTAATATTTTGGACAAAATAATTCATACAGAAGCATTTTCTGACTCCTTTTGATGCCTTGGAGTGAATATTAAGTGAATTAATGAACGGGAAAAAAAGGCACACAAAGGTAAGGCCTTACGTTTTTTGGCCAATTTACCAAATGAGAAATGTGCATTTTCTGATGAAATTTGAATATTTTGGACAAAATAAATCATACAGAAGCATTTTCTTACTACTTTTGATGCCTTGGAGTGAATATTAAGTGAATTAATGAACGTTCAAAAAACGCACACAAAGGTAAGACTATAGCCGTACGTTTTTGGCCTATTTACCCAATGAGAAATTTGCATTTTCAGATGAAATTTGAATATTTTGGACAAAATAAATCATACAGAAGCATTTTCTTACTACTTTTGATGCCTTGGAGTGAATATTAAGTGAATTAATGAACGGTCAAAAAACGCACACGAAGGTAAGACTATAGCCTTACATTTTTTGCTGAATTTTGCCCAATGACAAATGTGTATTTTCTGATGAAATTTGAATAGTTTGGACAAAATAAATCATACAAAAGCATTTTCTGACTCCTTTTGATGCCTTGGAGTGAATGTTAAGTGAATTAATGAACAGTCAAAAAACGCACACGTAGGTAAAGCCTTACGTTTTTTGGCCAATTTGGCACAATGACAAATTTGCATTTTCTGATGAAATTTGAATATTTTGGACAAAATAAATCATACAGAAGCATTTTCTTACTACTTTTGATGCCTTGGAGTGAATATTAAGTGAATTAATGAACGGTCAAAAAACGCACACGAAGGTAAGACTATAGCCTTACCTTTTTTGGCGAATTTGGCCTAATGACAAATGTGCATTTTCTGATGAAATTTGAATATTTTGGACAAAATAAATCATACAGAAGCATTTTCTGACTCCTTTTGATGCCTTGGACTGAATATTAAGTGAATTAATGAACGGTCAAAAAACGCACACGAAGGTAAGATACTTTTTGGTGAATTTGGCCCAATGACAAATGTGTATTTTCTGATGAAATTTGAATATTTTGGACAAAATAAATCATACAGAAGCATTTTCTGACTCCTTTTGATGCCTTGGAGTGAATATTGAATGAATTAATGAACGGTCAAAAAACGCTCACGAAGGTAAGACTAAAGCCTTACCTTTTTTTTCCAATTTACCCAATGAGAAATGTGCATTTTCTGATGAAATTTGAATATTTTGGACAAAATAAATCATACAGAAGCATTTTCTGACTCCTTTTGATGCCTTGGAGTGAATATTAACTGAATTAATGAACGGTCAAAAAACGCACACGAAGGTAAGACTATAGTCTTACATTTTTTGGTGAATTTGGCCCAATGACAAATGTGTATTTTCTGATGAAATTTGAATATTTTGGACAAAACAAATCATACAGAAGCATTTTATGACACGTTTTGATGCCTTGGAGTGAATATTAAGTGAATTAATGAACGGTCAAAAAACGCACACGAAGTTAAGACTATAGCCGTAAGTTTTTGGCCAATTTACCAAATGAGAAATGTGCATTTTCTGATGAAATTTGAATATTTTGGACAAAATAAATCATACAGAAGCATTTTCTTACTACTTTTGATGCCTTGGAGTGAATATTAAGTGAATTAATGAACGGTCAAAAAACGCACACAAAGGTAAGACTATAGCCGTACGTTTTTGGCCTATTTACCCAATGAGAAATTTGCATTTTCAGATGAAATTTGAATATTTTGGACAAAATAAATCATACAGAAGCATTTTCTTACTACTTTTGATGCCTTGGAGTGAATATTAAGTGAATTAATGAACGGTCAAAAAACGCACACGAAGGTAAGACTATAGCCTTACGTTTTTTGGCGAATTTGGCCCAATGACAAATGTGTATTTTCTGATGAAATTTGAATAGTTTGGACAAAATAAATCATACAAAAGCATTTTCTGACTCCTTTTGATGCCTTGGAGTGAATGTTAAGTGAATTAATGAACGGTCAAAAAACGCACACGTAGGTAAAGCCTTACGTTTTTTGGCCAATTTGGCTCAATGACAAATTTGCATTTTCTGATGAAATTTGAATATTTTGGACAAAATAAATCATACAGAAGCATTTTCCAACAACTTTTGATGCCTTGGAGTGAATATTAAGTGAATTAATGAACGGTCAAAAAACGCACATGTAGGTAAGCCTATAGCCGTACGTTTTTTGGTCAATTTGACTCAATGTAAATTATACATTTTCTGATGAAATTTGAATATTTTGGACAAAATAAATCATACAAAAGCATTTTCTGACTCCTTTTGATGCCTTGGAGTGAATGTTAAGTGAATTAATGAACGGTCAAAAAACGCACACGTAGGTAAAGCCTTACGTTGTTTGGCCAATTTGGCTCAATGACAAATGTGTATTTTCTGATGAAATTTTAATATTTTGGACAAAATAATTCATACAGAAGCATTTTCTGACTCCTTTTGATGCCTTGGAGTGAATATTAAGTGAATTAATGAACGGGAAAAAAAGGCACACAAAGGTAAGGCCTTACGTTTTTTGCCAATTTACCAAATGAGAAATGTGCATTTTCTGATGAAATTTGAATATTTTGGACAAAATAAATCATACAGAAGCATTTTCTTACTACTTTTGATGCCTTGGAGTGAATATTAAGTGAATTAATGAACGGTCAAAAAACGCACACAAAGGTAAGACTATAGCCGTAAGTTTTTGGCCAATTTACCAAATGAGAAATGTGCATTTTCTGATGAAATTTGAATATTTTGGACAAAATAAATCATACAGAAGCATTTTCTTACTACTTTTGATGCCTTGGAGTGAATATTAAGTGAATTAATGAACGGTCAAAAAACGCACACAAAGGTAAGACTATAGCCGTACGTTTTTGGCCTATTTACCCAATGAGAAATTTGCATTTTCAGATGAAATTTGAATATTTTGGACAAAATAAATCATACAGAAGCATTTTCTTACTACTTTTGATGCCTTGGAGTGAATATTAAGTGAATTAATGAACGGTCAAAAAACGCACACGAACGTAAGACTATAGCCTTACATTTTTTGCTGAATTTTGCCCAATGACAAATGTGTATTTTCTGATGAAATTTGAATAGTTTGGACAAAATAAATCATACAAAAGCATTTTCTGACTCCTTTTGATGCCTTGGAGTGAATGTTAAGTGAATTAATGAACGGTCAAAAAACGCACACGTAGGTAAAGCCTTACGTTTTTTGGCCAATTTGGCTCAATGACAAATTTGCATTTTCTGATGAAATTTGAATATTTTGGACAAAATAAATCATACAGAAGCATTTTCCAACAACTTCTGATGCCTTGGAGTGAATATTTAGTGAATTAATGAACGGTCAAAAAACGCACATGTAGGTAAGCCTATAGCCGTACGTTTTTTGGTCAATTTGACTCAATGTAAATTATACATTTTCTGATGAAATTTGAATATTTTGGACAAAATAAATCATACAAAAGCATTTTCTGACTCCTTTTGATGCCTTGGAGTGAATGTTAAGTGAATTAATGAACGGTGAAAAAACGCACACGTAGGTAAAGCCTTACGTTGTTTGGCCAATTTGGCTCAATGACAAATGTGTATTTTCTGATGAAATTTTAATATTTTGGACAAAATAATTCATACAGAAGCATTTTCTGACTCCTTTTGATGCCTTGGAGTGAATATTAAGTGAATTAATGAACGGGAAAAAAAGGCACACAAAGGTAAGGCCTTACGTTTTTTGGCCAATTTACCAAATGAGAAATGTGCATTTTCTGATGAAATTTGAATATTTTGGACAAAATAAATCATACAGAAGCATTTTCTTACTACTTTTGATGCCTTGGAGTGAATATTAAGTGAATTAATGAACGTTCAAAAAACGCACACAAAGGTAAGACTATAGCCGTACGTTTTTGGCCTATTTACCCAATGAGAAATTTGCATTTTCAGATGAAATTTGAATATTTTGGACAAAATAAATCATACAGAAGCATTTTCTTACTACTTTTGATGCCTTGGAGTGAATATTAAGTGAATTAATGAACGGTCAAAAAATGCACACGAAGGTAAGACTATAGCCTTACATTTTTTGCTGAATTTTGCCCAATGACAAATGTGTATTTTCTGATGAAATTTGAATAGTTTGGACAAAATAAATCATACAAAAGCATTTTCTGACTCCTTTTGATGCCTTGGAGTGAATGTTAAGTGAATTAATGAACAGTCAAAAAACGCACACGTAGGTAAAGCCTTACGTTTTTTGGCCAATTTGGCTCAATGACAAATTTGCATTTTCTGATGAAATTTGAATATTTTGGACAAAATAAATCATACAGAAGCATTTTGCAACAACTTTTGATGCCTTGGAGTGAATATTAAGTGAATTAATGAACGGTCAAAAAACGCACATGTAGGTAAGCCTATAGCCGTACGTTTTTTGGTCAATTTGACTCAATGTAAATTATACATTTTCTGATGAAATTTGAATATTTTGGACAAAATAAATCATACAAAAGCATTTTCTGACTCCTTTTGATGCCTTGGAGTGAATGTTAAGTGAATTAATGAACGGTCAAAAAACGCACACTTAAGTAAAGCCTTACGTTGTTTGGCCAATTTGACTCAATGACAAATGTGTATTTTCTGATGAAATTTTAATATTTTGGACAAAATAATTCATACAGAAGCATTTTCTGACTCCTTTTGATGCCTTGGAGTGAATATTAAGTGAATTAATGAACGGGAAAAAAAGGCACACAAAGGTAAGGCGTTACGTTTTTTGGCGAATTTGGCCCAATGACAAATGTGCATTTTCTGATGAAATTTGAATATTTTGGACAAAATAAATCATACAGAAGCATTTTCTGACTCCTTTTGATGCCTTGGAGTGAATATTAAATGAATTAATGAACGGTCAAAAAACGCACACGAAGGTAAGACTATAGCCGTACGTTTTTGGCCAATTTACCAAATGAGAAATGTACATTTTCTGATGAAATTTGAATATTTTGAACAAAATAAATCATACAGAAGCATTTTCTTACTACTTTTGATGCCTTGGAGTGAATATTAAGTGCATTAATGAACGGTCAAAAAACGCACACGAAGGTAAGACTATAGCCGTACGTTTTTGGCCAATTTACCCAATGAGAAATTTCCATTTTCTGATGAAATTTGAATATTTTGGACAAAATAAATCATACAGAAGCATTTTCTTACTACTTTTGATGCCTTGGAGTGAATATTAAGTGAATTAATGAACGGTCAAAAAACGCACACGAAGGTAAGACCTTACATTTTTTGCTGAATTTGGCCCAATGACAAATGTGTATTTTCTGATGAAATTTGAATATTTTGGACAAAATAATTCATACAGAAGCATTTTCCAAGAAGTTGTGATGCCTTGGAGTGAATATTAAGTGAATTAATGAACGGTCAAAAAACGCACACGAAGGTAAGACTATAGCCGTACGTTTTTTGGCCAATTTACCCAATGAGAAATTACCATTTTCTGATGAAATTTGAATATTTTGGACAAAATACATCATACAGAAGCATTTTCTTACTACTTTTGATGCCTTGGACTGAATATTAAGTGAATTAATGAACGGTCAATAAATGCTCACGAAGGTAAGACTATAGCCTTACGTTTTTTGGCAAATTTGCCACAATGACAAATGTGCATTTTCTGATGAAATTTGAATATTTTGTACAAAATAAATCATACAGAAGCATTTTCTGACTACTTTTGATGCCTTGAAGTGAATATTAAGTAAATTAATGAACGTTCAAAAAACACATAAGAAGCTAAGCCTTACGTTTTTTGGCAAATTTTCCACAATGACAAATGTGCATTTTCTGATGAAATTTGAATATTTTGGACAAAATAATTCATACAGTAGCATTTTCCAAGATGTTTTGATACCTTGGAGTGAATATTAAGTGAATTAATGAACGGTCAAAAAACGCACACGAAGGTAAGACTATAGCCTTCCATTTTTTGGCCAATTTGGCCCAATGACAAATGTGTATTTTCTGATGAAATTTGAATATTTTGGACAAAATAAATCATATAGAAGCATTTTCTGACTCCTTTTGATGCCTTGGAGTGAATATTAACTGATTTATTGAACGGTCAAAAACGCTCACGAAGGTAAGGCTATAGCTTTACTTTTGTTGGCGAATATGGCCCATTGACAAATGTGCATTTTCTGATGAAATTTGAATATTTTGGACAAAATAAATCATACAGAAGCATTTTCTTACTTCTTTTGATGCCTTGGAGTGAATATTAAGTGAATTAATGAACGGTCAAAAAACGCACACGAAGGTAAGACTATAGCCTTACATTTCTTGCTGAATTTGGCCCAATGACAAATGTGTATTTTCTGATGAAATTTGAATAGTTTGGACAAAATAAATCATACAAAAGTATTTTCTGACTCCTTTTGATGCCTTGGAGTGAATGTTAAGTGAATTAATGAACGGTCAAAAAACGCACACGTAGGTAAAGCCTTACGTTTATTGGCCAATTTGGCTCAATGACAAATTTGCATTTTCTGATGAAATTTGAATATTTTGGACAAAATAAATCATACAGAAGCATTTTCCAAAAACTTTTGATGCCTTGGAGTGAATATTAAGTGAATTAATGAACGGTCAAAAAACGCACATGTAGGTAAGCCGTACGTTTTTTGGCCAATTTGACTCAATGTAAAATATATATTTTCTGATGAAACTTGAATATTTTGGTCAAAATAAATCATACAGATGCATTTTCTTACTACTTTTGATGCCTTGGAGTGAATATTAAGTGAATTAATGAACGGTCAAAAAACACACAAGAAGGTAAGACTATAGCCGTACGTTTTTTGGCAAATTTGCCACAATGACATATGTGCATTTTCTGATGAAATTTGAATATTTTGGACAAAATAATTCATACAGAAGCATTTTCCAAGAAGTTTTGATGCCTTGGAGTGAATATTAAGTGAATTAATGAACGGTCAAAAAACGCACACGAAGGTAAGACTATAGCCGTACGTTTTTTGGCCAATTTACCCAATGAGACATTAGCATTTTCTGATGAAATTTGAATATTTTGGACAAAATACATCATACAGAAGCATTTTCTTACTACTTTTGATGCCTTGGACTGAATATTAAGTGAATTAATGAACGGTCAATAAATGCTCACGAAGGTAAGACTATAGCCTTACGTTTTTTGGCAAATTTTCCACAATGACAAATGTGCATTTTCTGATGAAATTTGAATATTTTGGACAAAATAATTCATACAGTAGCATTTTCCAAGATGTTTTGATACCTTGGAGTGAATATTAAGTGAATTAATGAACGGTCAAAAAACGCACACGAAGGTAAGACTATAGCCTTCCATTTTTTGGCCAATTTGGCCCAATAACAAATGTGTATTTTCTGATGAAATTTGAATATTTTGGACAAAATAAATCATATAGAAGCATTTTCTGACTCCTTTTGATGCCTTGGAGTGAATATTAAGTGAATTAATGAACGGTAAAAAAACGCACACGAAGGTAAGGCCTTACCTTTTTTGGGGAATTTCGCTCAATGACAAATATGCATTTTCTGATGAAATTTGAATATTTTGGACAAAATAAATCATACAAAAGCATTTTCCAACAACTTTTGATGCCTTGGAGTGAATATTAAGTGAATTAATGAACGGTCAAAAAACGCACACGAAGGTAAGACTATAGCCTTCCATTTTTTGGCCAATTTGACTCAATGTCAAATATGCATTTTCTGATGAAATTTGAATATTTTGGACAAAATAAATCATACGGAAGCATTTTCCAAAAACTTTTGATGCCTTGGAGTGAATATTAAGTGAATTAATGAACGGTCAAAAAACGCACACGAAGGTAAGACTAAAGCCTTACGTTTTTTGACGAATTTGGCCCAATGACAAATGTGCATTTTCTGATGAAATTTGAATATTTTGGACAAAATAATTCATACAGAAGCATTTTCTGAATCCTTTTGATGCCTTGGAATGAATATTAAGTGAATTAATGAACGGTCAAAAAACGCACACGAAGGTAAGACTATAGCCGTCCGTTTTTTGGCAAATTTGACTAAATGACAAATATGCCTTTTCTGATGAAATTTGAATATTTGGGACAAAATAAATCATACGGAAGCATTTTCCAACAACTTTTGATGCTTTGGAGTGAATATTAAGTGAATTAATGAACAGTAAAAAAACACACAAGAAGGTAAGACATTTATTTAAAGACAAAATAAATCATACGCAAGCATTTTCCAACAACTTTTGATGCCTTGGAGTGAATATTAAGTGAATTAATGAACGGTCAAAAAACGCTCACGAAGGTAAGACTATAGCCTTACATTTTTTGGCCAATTTGGCTCAATGACAAATGTGCATTTTCTGATGAAATTTGAATATTTTGGACAAAATAAATCATACGGAAGCATTTTCCAACAACTTTTGATGCCTTGGAGTGAATATTAAGTGAATTAATGAACGGTCAAAAAACGCACACAAAGGTAAGACTATAGCCTTACGTTTTTTGGTGAATTTGACCCAATGACAAATGTGCATTTTCTGATGAAATTTGAATATTTTGGACAAAATAAATAATACAGAAGCATTTTCTGACTGCTTTTGATGACTTGGAGTGAATATTAAGTGAATTAATGAACGGTCAAAAAACGCACACGAAGGTAAGACTATAGCCGTACGTTTTTGGCCAATTTACCCAATGAGAAATGTGCATTTTCTGATGAAATTTGAATATTTTGGACAAAATAATTCATAAAAAAGCATTTTCTGAATCCTTTTGATGCCTTGGAGTGAATATTAAGTGAATTAATGAACGGTCAAAAAACGCACACGAAAGTAAGACTATAGCCGTACGTTTTTTGGCGAATTTCGCTCAATGACAAATGTGTATTTTCTGATGAAATTTGAATATTTTGGACAAAATAAATCATGCAGAAGCATTTTCTGACTCCTTTTGATGCCTTGGAGTGAATATTAAGTGAATTTATGAACGGCCAAAACACGCAAACGAAGGTAAGACATTTATTTAAAGACAAAATAAATCATACGCAAGCATTTTCCAACAACTTTTGATGCCGTGCAGTGAATATTAAGTGAATTAATGAACGGTCAAAAAACACTCACGAAGGTAAGACTATAGCCTTACGTTTTTTGGCGAATTTGGCTCAATGACAAATGTGCATTTTCTGATGAAATTTTAATATTTTGGACAAAATAAATCATACGGAAGCATTTTCCAACAACTTTTGATGCCTTGGAGTGAATATTAAGTGAATTAATGAACGGTCAAAAAACGCACACGAAGGTAAGACTATAGCCGTACGTTTTTGGCCAATTTAGCCAATGAGAAATGTGTATTTTCTGATGAAATTTGAATATTTTGGACAAAATAAATCATACAGAAGCATTTTCTTACTACTTTTGATGCCTTGGAGTGAATGTTAAGTGAATTAATGAACGGTCAAAAAACGCTCACGAAGGTAAGACTATAGCCTTACGTTTTTGGCGAATTTGGCCCAATGACAAATGTGCATTTTCTGATGAAATTTGAATATTTTGGACAAAATAATTCATACAGAAGCATTTTCCAAGAAGTTTTGATGCCTTGGAGTGAATATTAAGTGAATTAATGAACGGTCAAAAAACGCACACGAAGTTATGGCCTTACGTTTTTTGTCGAATTTCGCTCAATGACAAATGTGCATTTTCTGATGAAATTTGAATGTTTGGGACAAAATAAATCATACAGAAGCATTTTCTCACTCGTTTTGATGCCTTGGAGTGAATATTAAGTGAATTAATGAACGGTCAAAAAACGCACACGTACGTTTTTTGGCCAATTTGTCTCAATGACAAATTTGCATTTTCTGATGAAATTTGAATATTTTGGACAAAATAAATCATACGGAAGCATTTTCCAACAACTTTTGATGCCTTGCACTGAATATTAAGGGAATTAATGAACGGTCAAAAAACGCACACGAAGGTAAGGCTATAGCCGTACGTTTTTGGCCAATTTACCCAATGAGAAATGTGCATTTCCTGATGAAATTTGAATATTTTGGACAAAATAAATCATACAGAAGCATTTTTTTACTACTTTTGATGCCTTGGAGTGAATATTAAGTGAATTAATGAACGGTCAAAAAACGCACACGAAGATAAGACTATAGCCGTACGTTTTTTGGCGAATTTCGCTCAATGACAAATGTGTATTTTCTGATGAAATTTGAATATTTTGGACAAAATAAATCATACAGAAGCATTTTCTGACTCCTTTTGATGCCTTGGAGTGAATATTAAGTGAATTTATGAACGGCCAAAACACGCAAACGAAGGTAAGATATTTATTTAAAGACAAAATAAATCATACGCAAGCATTTTCCAACAACTTTTGATGCCGTGCAGTGAATATTAAGTGAATTAATGAACGGTCAAAAAACACTCACGAAGGTAAGACTATAGCCTTACGTTTTTTGGCGAATTTGGCTCAATGACAAATGTGCATTTTCTGATGAAATTTTAATATTTTGGACAAAATAAATCATACGGAAGCATTTTCCAACAACTTTTGATGCCTTGGAGTGAATATTAAGTGAATGAATGAACGGTCAAAAAACGCACACGAAGGTAAGACTATAGCCGTACGTTTTTGGCCAATTTAGCCAATGAGAAATGTGTATTTTCTGATGAAATTTGAGTATTTTGGACAAAATAAATCATACAGAAGCATTTTCTTACTACTTTTGATGCCTTGGAGTGAATGTTAAGTGAATTAATGAACGGTCAAAAAACGCTCACGAAGGTAAGACTATAGCCTTACGTTTTTGGCGAATTTGGCCCAATGACAAATGTGCATTTTCTGATGAAATTTGAATATTTTGGACAAAATAAATCATACGGAAGCATTTTCCAACAACTTTTGATGCCTTGGAGTGAATATTAAGTGAATTAATGAACGGTCAAAAAACGCACACGAAGTTATGGCCTTACGTTTTTTGTCGAATTTCGCTCAATGACAAATGTGCATTTTCTGATGAAATTTGAATATTTTGGACAAAATAATTCATACAGAAGCATTTTCCAAGAAGTTTTGATGCCTTGGAGTGAATATTAAGTGAATTAATGAACGGTCAAAAAACGCACACGAAGTTATGGCCTTACGTTTTTTGTCGAATTTCGCTCAATGACAAATGTGCATTTTCTGATGAAATTTGAATGTTTGGGACAAAATAAATCATACAGAAGCATTTTCTCACTCGTTTTGATGCCTTGGAGTGAATATTAAGTGAATTAATGAACGGTCAAAAAACGCACACCTACGTTTTTTGGCCAATTTGTCTCAATGACAAATTTGCATTTTCTGATGAAATTTGAATATTTTGGACAAAATAAATCATACGGAAGCATTTTCCAACAACTTTTGATGCCTTGCACTGAATATTAAGGGAATTAATGAACGGTCAAAAAACGCACACGAAGGTAAGGCTATAGCCGTACGTTTTTGGCCAATTTACCCAATGAGAAATGTGCATTTCCTGATGAAATTTGAATATTTTGGACAAAATAAATCATACAGAAGCATTTTCTTACTACTTTTGATGCCTTGGAGTGAATATTAAGTGAATTAATGAACGGTCAAAAAACGCACACGAAGGTAAGACTATAGCCGTACGTTTTTGGCCAATTTACCAAATGAGAAATGTACATTTTCTGATGAAATTTGAATATTTTGGACAAAATAAATCATACAGAAGCATTTTCTTACTACTTTTGATGCCTTGGAGTGAATATTAAGTGAATTAATGAACGGTCAAAAAACGCACACGAACATAAGACTATAGCCGTACGTTTTTTGTCAATTTAACCAATGAGAAATGTGCATTTTCTGATGAAATTTGAATATTTTGGACAAAATAAATCATACAGAAGCATTTTCTGACTCCTTTTGATGCCTTGGAGTGAATATTAAGTGAATTAATGAACGGTCAAAAAACGCACACGAAGGTAAGACTATAGCCTTACGTTTTTTTGGCGAATTTGGCCCAATGACAAATGTGCATTTTCTGATGAAATTTGAATATTTTGGACAAAATAATTCATAAAAAAGCATTTTCTGAATCCTTTTGATGCCTTGGAATGAATATTAAGTGAATTTATGAACGGCCAAAACACGCAAACGAAGGTAAGACATTTATTTAAAGACAAAATAAATCATACGCAAGCATTTTCCAACAACTTTTGATGCCATGCAGTGAATGATAAGTGAATTAATGAACGGTCAAAAAACACTCACGAAGGTAAGACTATAGCCTTACGTTTTTTGGCGAATTTGGCTCAATGACAAATGTGCATTTTCTGATGAAATTTTAATATTTTCGACAAAATAAATCATACGGAAGCATTTTCCAACAACTTTTGATGCCTTGGAGTGAATATTAAGTGAATTAATGAACGGTCAAAAAAGGCACACGAAGGTAAGACTATAGCCGTACGTTTTTGGCCAATTTAGCCAATGAGAAATGTGTATTTTCTGATGAAATTTGAGTATTTTGGACAAAATAAATCATACAGAAGCATTTTCTTACTACTTTTGATGCCTTGGAGTGAATGTTAAGTGAATTAATGAACGGTCAAAAAACGCTCACGAAGGTAAGACTATAGCCTTACGTTTTTGGCGAATTTGGCCCAATGACAAATGTGCATTTTCTGATGAAATTTGAATATTTTGGACAAAATAAATCATACGGAAGCATTTTCCAACAACTTTTGATGCCTTGGAGTGAATATTAAGTGAATTAATGAACGGTCAAAAAACGCACACGAAGTTATGGCCTTACGTTTTTTGGCGAATTTCGCTCAATGACAAATGTGCATTTTCTGATGAAATTTGAATATTTTGGACAAAATAATTCATACAGAAGCATTTTCCAAGAAGTTTTGATGCCTTGGAGTGAATATTAAGTGAATTAATGAACGGTCAAAAAACGCACACGAAGTTATGGCCTTACGTTTTTTGTCGAATTTCGCTCAATGACAAATGTCCATTTTCTGATGAAATTTGAATGTTTGGGACAAAATAAATCATACAGAAGCATTTTCTCACTCGTTTTGATGCCTTGGAGTGAATATTAAGTGAATTAATGAACGGTCAAAAAACGCACACGTACGTTTTTTGGCCAATTTGTCTCAATGACAAATTTGCATTTTCTGATGAAATTTGAATATTTTGGACAAAATAAATCATACGGAAGCATTTTCCAACAACTTTTGATGCCTTGCACTGAATATTAAGGGAATTAATGAACGGTCAAAAAACGCACACGAAGGTAAGGCAATAGCCGAACGTTTTTGGCCAATTTACCCAATGAGAAATGTGCATTTCCTGATGAAATTTGAATATTTTGGACAAAATAAATCATACAGAAGCATTTTCTTACTACTTTTGATGCCTTGGAGTGAATATTAAGTGAATTAATGAACGGTCAAAAAACGCACACGAAGGTAAGACTATAGCCGTACGTTTTTGGCCAATTTAGCCAATGAGAAATGTGTATTTTCTGATGAAATTTGAGTATTTTGGACAAAATAAATCATACAGAAGCATTTTCTTACTACTTTTGATGCCTTGGAGTGAATGTTAAGTGAATTAATGAACGGTCAAAAAACGCTCACGAAGGTAAGACTATAGCCTTACGTTTTTGACGAATTTGGCCCAATGACAAATGTGCATTTTCTGATGAAATTTGAATATTTTGGACAAAATAAATCATACGGAAGCATTTTCCAACAACTTTTGATGCCTTGGAGTGAATATTAAGTGAATTAATGAACGGTCAAAAAACGCACACGAAGGTAAGGCTATAGCCGTACGTTTTTGGCCAATTTACCCAATGAGAAATGTGCATTTCCTGATGAAATTTGAATATTTTGGACAAAATAAATCATACAGAAGCATTTTCTTACTACTTTTGATGCCTTGGAGTGAATATTAAGTGAATTAATGAACGGTCAAAAAACGCACACGAAGGTAAGACTATAGCCGTACGTTTTTGGCCAATTTACCAAATGAGAAATGTACATTTTCTGATGAAATTTGAATATTTTGGACAAAATAAATCATACAGAAGCATTTTCTTACTACTTTTGATGCCTTGGAGTGAATATTAAGTGAATTAATGAACGGTCAAAAAACGCACACGAACATAAGACTATAGCCGTACGTTTTTTGTCAATTTAACCAATGAGAAATGTGCATTTTCTGATGAAATTTGAATATTTTGGACAAAATAAATCATACAGAAGCATTTTCTGACTCCTTTTGATGCCTTGGAGTGAATATTAAGTGAATTAATGAACGGTCAAAAAACGCACACGAAGGTAAGACTATAGCCTTACGTTTTTTTGGCGAATTTGGCCCAATGACAAATGTGCATTTTCTGATGAAATTTGAATATTTTGGACAAAATAATTCATAAAAAAGCATTTTCTGAATCCTTTTGATGCCTTGGAATGAATATTAAGTGAATTTATGAACGGCCAAAACACGCAAACGAAGGTAAGACATTTATTTAAAGACAAAATAAATCATACGCAAGCATTTTCCAACAACTTTTGATGCCATGCAGTGAATGATAAGTGAATTAATGAACGGTCAAAAAACACTCACGAAGGTAAGACTATAGCCTTACGTTTTTTGGCGAATTTGGCTCAATGACAAATGTGCATTTTCTGATGAAATTTTAATATTTTCGACAAAATAAATCATACGGAAGCATTTTCCAACAACTTTTGATGCCTTGGAGTGAATATTAAGTGAATTAATGAACGGTCAAAAAAGGCACACGAAGGTAAGACTATAGCCGTACGTTTTTGGCCAATTTAGCCAATGAGAAATGTGTATTTTCTGATGAAATTTGAGTATTTTGGACAAAATAAATCATACAGAAGCATTTTCTTACTACTTTTGATGCCTTGGAGTGAATGTTAAGTGAATTAATGAACGGTCAAAAAACGCTCACGAAGGTAAGACTATAGCCTTACGTTTTTGGCGAATTTGGCCCAATGACAAATGTGCATTTTCTGATGAAATTTGAATATTTTGGACAAAATAAATCATACGGAAGCATTTTCCAACAACTTTTGATGCCTTGGAGTGAATATTAAGTGAATTAATGAACGGTCAAAAAACGCACACGAAGTTATGGCCTTACGTTTTTTGGCGAATTTCGCTCAATGACAAATGTGCATTTTCTGATGAAATTTGAATATTTTGGACAAAATAATTCATACAGAAGCATTTTCCAAGAAGTTTTGATGCCTTGGAGTGAATATTAAGTGAATTAATGAACGGTCAAAAAACGCACACGAAGTTATGGCCTTACGTTTTTTGTCGAATTTCGCTCAATGACAAATGTCCATTTTCTGATGAAATTTGAATGTTTGGGACAAAATAAATCATACAGAAGCATTTTCTCACTCGTTTTGATGCCTTGGAGTGAATATTAAGTGAATTAATGAACGGTCAAAAAACGCACACGTACGTTTTTTGGCCAATTTGTCTCAATGACAAATTTGCATTTTCTGATGAAATTTGAATATTTTCGACAAAATAAATCATACGGAAGCATTTTCCAACAACTTTTGATGCCTTGCACTGAATATTAAGGGAATTAATGAACGGTCAAAAAACGCACACGAAGGTAAGGCAATAGCCGAACGTTTTTGGCCAATTTACCCAATGAGAAATGTGCATTTCCTGATGAAATTTGAATATTTTGGACAAAATAAATCATACAGAAGCATTTTCTTACTACTTTTGATGCCTTGGAGTGAATATTAAGTGAATTAATGAACGGTCAAAAAACGCACACGAAGGTAAGACTATAGCCGTACGTTTTTGGCCAATTTAGCCAATGAGAAATGTGTATTTTCTGATGAAATTTGAGTATTTTGGACAAAATAAATCATACAGAAGCATTTTCTTACTACTTTTGATGCCTTGGAGTGAATGTTAAGTGAATTAATGAACGGTCAAAAAACGCTCACGAAGGTAAGACTATAGCCTTACGTTTTTGACGAATTTGGCCCAATGACAAATGTGCATTTTCTGATGAAATTTGAATATTTTGGACAAAATAAATCATACGGAAGCATTTTCCAACAACTTTTGATGCCTTGGAGTGAATATTAAGTGAATTAATGAACGGTCAAAAAACGCACACGAAGATAAGACTATAGCCGTACGTTTTTTGTCAATTTAACCAATGAGAAATGTGCATTTTCTGATGAAATTTGAATATTTTGGACAAAATAAATCATACAGAAGCATTTTCTGACTCGTTTTGATGCCTTGGAGTGAATATTAAGTGAATTAATGAACGCTCAAAAAACGCACACGAAAGTAAGGCCTTACGTTTTTTGGCAAATTTGACTAAATGACAAATATGCCTTTTCTGATGAAATTTGAATATTTGGGACAAAATAAATCATACGGAAGCATTTTCCAACAACTTTTGATGCTTTGGAGTGAATATTAAGTGAATTAATGAACGGTCAAAAACACACAAGAAGGTAAGACATTTATTTAAAGACAAAATAAATCATACGCAAGCATTTTCCAACAACTTTTGATGCCATGCAGTGAATATTAAGTGAATTAATGAACGGTCAAAAAACACTCACGAAGGTAAGACTATATAGCCTTACGTTTTTTGGCGAATTTGGCTCAATGACAAATGTGCATTTTCTGATGAAATTTTAATATTCTGGACAAAATAAATCATACGGAAGCATTTTCCAACAACTTTTGATGCCTTGGAGTGAATATTAAGTGAATTAATGAACGGTCAAAAAACGCACACGAAGGTAAGACTATAGCCGTACGTTATTGGACAATTTACCCAATGAGAAATGTGTATTTTCTGATGAAATTCTAATATTTTGGACAAAATAAATCATACAGAAGCATTTTCTTACTACTTTTGATGCCTTGGAGTGAATGTTAAGTGAATTAATGAACGGTCAAAAAACACTCACGAAGGTAAGACTATATAGCCTTACGTTTTTTGGCGAATTTGGCTCAATGAGAAATGTGCATTTTCTGATGAAATTTTAATATTCTGGACAAAATAAATCATACGGAAGCATTTTCCAACAACTTTTGATGCCTTGGAGTGAATATTAAGTGAATTAATGAACGGTCAAAAAACGCACACGAAGGTAAGACCATAGCCGTACGTTTTTGGCCAATTTACCAAATGAGAAATGTACATTTTCTGATGAAATTTGAATATTTTGGACAAAATAAATCATACAGAAGCATTTTCTTACTACTTTTGATGCCTTGGAGTGAATATTAAGTGAATTAATGAACGGTCAAAAAACGCACACGAAGATAAGACTATAGCCGTACGTTTTTTGTCAATTTAACCAATGAGAAATGTGCATTTTCTGATGAAATTTGAATATTTTGGACAAAATAAATCATACAGAAGCATTTTCTGACTCGTTTTGATGCCTTGGAGTGAATATTAAGTGAATTAATGAACTGTCAAAAAACGCACACGAAGGTAAGACATTTATTTAAAGACAAAATAAATCATACGCCTTACGTTTTTTTGGCGAATTTGGCCCAATGACAAATGTGCATTTTCTGATGAAATTTGAATATTTTGGACAAAATAATTCATAAAAAAGCATTTTCTGAATCCTTTTGATGCCTTGGAATGAATATTAAGTGAATTTATGAACGGCCAAAACACGCAAACGAAGGTAAGACATTTATTTAAAGACAAAATAAATCATACGGAAGCATTTTCCAACAACTTTTGATGCCGTGCAGTGAATATTAAGTGAATTAATGAACGGTCAAAAAACACTCACGAAGGTAAGACTATAGCCTTACGTTTTTTGGCGAATTTGGCTCAATGACAAATGTGCATTTTCTGATGAAATTTTAATATTTTGGACAAAATAAATCATACGGAAGCATTTTCCAACAACTTTTGATGCCTTGGAGTGAATATTAAGTGAATTAATGAACGGTCCAAAAACGCACACGAAGGTAAGACTATAGCCGTACGTTATTGGACAATTTACCCAATGAGAAATGTGTATTTTCTGATGAAATTCTAATATTTTGGACAAAATAAATCATACAGAAGCATTTTCTTACTACTTTTGATGCCTTGGAGTGAATGTTAAGTGAATTAATGAACAGTCAAAAAACGCTCACGAAGGTAAGACTATAGCCTTACGTTTTTGGCGAATTTGGCCCAATGACAAATGTGCATTTTCTGATGAAATTTGAATATTTTGGACAAAATAAATCATACAGAAGCATTTTCTGACTCCTTTTGATGCCTTGGAGTGAATGATAAGTGAATTAATGAACGGTCAAAAAAACGCACACGAAGGTATGGCCTTACGTTTTTTGGCGAATTTCGCTCAATGACAAATGTGCATTTTCTGATGAAATTTGAATATTTTGGACAAAATAATTCATACAGAAGCATTTTCCAAGAAGTTTTGATGCCTTGGAGTGAATATTAAGTGAATTAATGAACGGTCAAAAAACGCACACGAAGTTATGGCCTTACGTTTTTTGTCGAATTTCGCTCAATGACAAATGTGCATTTTCTGATGAAATTTGAATGTTTGGGACAAAATAAATCATACAGAAGCATTTTCTGACTACTTTTGATGCCTTGGAGTGAATATTAAGTGAATTAATGAACGGTCAAAAAACGCACACGTAGGTAAGGCTATAGCCGTACGTTTTTGGCCAATTTACCCAATGAGAAATGTGCATTTCCTGATGAAATTTGAATATTTTGGACAAAATAAATCATACAGAAGCATTTTCTGACTCCTTTTGATGCCTTGGAGTGAGTATTAAGTGAATTAATGAACGGTCAAAAAACGCACACAAAGGTAAGACTATAGCCGTACGTTTTTGGCCAATTTACCAAATGAGAAATGTACATTTTCTGATGAAATTTGAATATTTTGGACAAAATAAATCATACAGAAGCATTTTCTTACTACTTTTGATGCCTTGGAGTGAATATTAAGTGAATTAATGAACGGTTAAAAAACGCACACGAAAGTAAGGTCTTACGTTTTTTGGCAAATTTGACTAAATGACAAATATGCCTTTTCTGATGAAATTTGAATATTTGGGAAAAAATAAATCATACGGAAGCATTTTCCAACAACTTTTGATGCTTTGGAGTGAATATTAAGTGAATTAATGAACGGTAAAAAACACACAAGAAGGTAAGACATTTATTTAAAGACAAAATAAATCATACGCAAGCATTTTCCAACAACTTTTGATGCCATGCAGTGAATATTAATTGAATTAATGAACGGTCAAAAAACACTCACGAAGGTAAGACTATATAGCCTTACGTTTTTTGGCGAATTTGGCTCAATGACAAATGTGCATTTTCTGATGAAATTTTAATATTCTGGACAAAATAAATCATACGGAAGCATTTTCCAACAACTTTTGATGCCTTGGAGTGAATATTAAGTGAATTAATGAACGGTCAAAAAACGCACACGAAGGTAAGACTATAGCCGTACGTTATTGGACAATTTACCCAATGAGAAATGTGTATTTTCTGATGAAATTCTAATATTTTGGACAAAATAAATCATACAGAAGCATTTTCTTACTACTTTTGATGCCTTGGAGTGAATGTTAAGTGAATTAATGAACGGTCAAAAAACGCACACGAAGATAAGACTATAGCCGTACGTTTTTTGTCAATTTAACCAATGAGAAATGTGCATTTTCTGATGAAATTTGAATATTTTGGACAAAATAAATCATACAGAAGCATTTTCTGACTCGTTTTGATGCCTTGGAGTGAATATTAAGTGAATTAATGAACGGTCAAAAAACGCACACGAAAGTAAGGCCTTACGTTTTTTGGCAAATTTGACTAAATGACAAATATGCCTTTTCTGATGAAATTTGAATATTTGGGACAAAATAAATCATACGGAAGCATTTTCCAACAACTTTTGATGCTTTGGAGTGAATATTAAGTGAATTAATGAACGGTAAAAAACACACAAGAAGGTAAGACATTTATTTAAAGACAAAATAAATCATACGCAAGCATTTTCCAACAACTTTTGATGCCGTGCAGTGAATATTAAGTGAATTAATGAACGGTCAAAAAACACTCACGAAGGTAAGACTATAGCCTAACGTTTTTTGGCGAATTTGGCTCAATGACAAATGTGCATTTTCTGATGAAATTTTAATATTTTGGACAAAATAAATCATACGGAAGCATTTTCCAACAACTTTTGATGCCTTGGAGTGAATATTAAGTGAATTAATGAACGGTCAAAAAACACTTACGAAGGTAAGACTATAGCCGTACGTTTTTGGCCAATTTAGCCAATGAGAAATGTGTATTTTCTGATGAAATTTGAGTATTTTGGACAAAATAAATCATACAGAAGCATTTTCTTACTACTTTTGATGCCTTGGAGTGAATGTTAAGTGAATTAATGAACGGTCAAAAAACGCTCACGAAGGTAAGACTATAGCCTTACGTTTTTTGTCGAATTTCGCTCAATGACAAATGTGCATTTTCTGATGAAATTTGAATGTTTGGGACAAAATAAATCATACAGAAGCATTTTCTCACTCGTTTTGATGCCTTGGAGTGAATATTAAGTGAATTAATGAACGGTCAAAAAACGCACACGTACGTTTTTTGGCCAATTTGTCTCAGTGACAAATTTGCATTTTCTGATGAAATTTGAATATTTTGGACAAAATAAATCATACGGAAGCATTTTCCAACAACTTTTGATGCCTTGCACTGAATATTAAGGGAATTAATGAACGGTCAAAAAACGCACACGAAGGTAAGGCTATAGCCGTACGTTTTTGGCCAATTTACCCAATGAGAAATGTGCATTTCCTGATGAAATTTGAATATTTTGGACAAAATAAATCATACAGAAGCATTTTCTTACTACTTTTGATGCCTTGGAGTGAATATTAAGTGAATTAATGAACGGTCAAAAAACGCACACGAAGGTAAGACTATAGCCGTACGTTTTTGGCCAATTTACCAAATGAGAAATGTACATTTTCTGATGAAATTTGAATATTTTGGACAAAATAAATCATACAGAAGCATTTTCTTACTACTTTTGATGCCTTGGAGTGAATATTAAGTGAATTAATGAACGGTCAAAAAACGCACACGAAGATAAGACTATAGCCGTACGTTTTTTGTCAATTTAACCAATGAGAAATGTGCATTTTCTGATGAAATTTGAATATTTTGGACAAAATAAATCATACAGAAGCATTTTCTGACTCGTTTTGATGCCTTGGAGTGAATATTAAGTGAATTAATGAACGGTCAAAAAACGCACACGAAGGTATGGCCTTACGTTTTTTGGTGAATTTCGCTCAATGACAAATGTGCATTTTCTGATGAAATTTGAATATTTTGGACAAAATAATTCATACAGAAGCATTTTCCAATAACTTTTGATGCCTTGGAGTGAATATTATGTGAATTAATGAACGGTCAAAAAACGCACACAAAGGTAAGACTATAGCCTGACGTTTTTTGGTGAATTTGACCAAATGACAAATGTGCATTTTCTGATGAAATTTGAATATTTTGGACAAAATAGAAAATGCTTCTGTATCATTTGACTGCTTTTGATGCCTTGGAGTGAATATTAAGTGAATTAATGAACGGTCAAAAAACGCACACGAAGGTAAGACTATAGCCTTACGTTTTTTGGCGAATTTCGCTCAATGACAAATGTGCATTTTCTGATGAAATTTGAATATTTTGGACAAAATAAATGATACGGAAGCATTTTCCAACAACTTTTGATGCCTTGGAGTGAATATTAAGTGAATTAATGAACGGTCAAAAAACGCTCACGAAGGTAAGACTATAGCCTTACATTTTTTGGCCAATTTGGCTCAATGACAAATGTGCATTTTCTGATGAAATTTGAATATTTTGGACAAAATAAATCATACGGAAGCATTTTCCAACAACTTTTGATGCCTTGGAGTGAATATTAAGTGAATTAATGAACGGTCCAAAAACGCACACGAAGGTAAGACTATAGCCGTACGTTATTGGACAATTTACCCAATGAGAAATGTGTATTTTCTGATGAAATTCTAATATTTTGGACAAAATAAATCATACAGAAGCATTTTCTTACTACTTTTGATGCCTTGGAGTGAATGTTAAGTGAATTAATGAACAGTCAAAAAACGCTCACGAAGGTAAGACTATAGCCTTACGTTTTTGGCGAATTTGGCCCAATGACAAATGTGCATTTTCTGATGAAATTTGAATATTTTGGACAAAATAAATCATACAGAAGCATTTTCTGACTCCTTTTGATGCCTTGGAGTGAATGATAAGTGAATTAATGAACGGTCAAAAAAACGCACACGAAGGTATGGCCTTACGTTTTTTGGCGAATTTCGCTCAATGACAAATGTGCATTTTCTGATGAAATTTGAATATTTTGGACAAAATAATTCATACAGAAGCATTTTCCAAGAAGTTTTGATGCCTTGGAGTGAATATTAAGTGAATTAATGAACGGTCAAAAAACGCACACGAAGGTAAGGCCTTACGTTTTTTGGCGAATTTGGCTCAATGACAAATGTGCATTTTCTGATGAAATTTGAATGTTTGGGACAAAATAAATCATACAGAAGCATTTTCTGACTACTTTTGATGCCTTGGAGTGAATATTAAGTGAATTAATGAACGGTCAAAAAACGCTCACGTAGGTAAAGCTATAGCCTTACGTTTTTTGGCGAATTTGGCTCAATGACAAATTGGGCTTCATAATCATAAACGTATAAAATTAACCACTGTTTCCCCCCCCACTTTGTTCTATAATACTTCATAGTAACCAGAGGAGGATTGGTTCCCCTTCTGAGTCATGATTCCTCTCAAGGTTTCTTCCCATTTTAGGGAGTTTTTCCTTGCCACTGTTGCCCATGGCTTGCTCATGTGGGCTTGGACCCAGATTTTTCTTTTCTTTTTCTTTCTGTAATACTGATTGTTCTGTAAAGCTGCTTTGTGACAATACCTGTTGTAAACAGCAGAATATAAATAAACTTTGCTTGCTTGCTTGCAACACTACTATACCACCACCAGGGTACGGTCACTACTGTGCTGAGAGTGGTCCACCATCTGGTCAGCTGTGGTCCTATAATGGTCTGTTTTCGCTGTGCAGAGACAGGGGTGTTCTCTCCTGGTCCTGGAGGGCCACAGTCCGGCACAAACACAACTCTAAATCTGTTTATTGCATGGTTTAGTATAACGAGATGTCAGCTCAGTAGTGGGGCAGTCTCAAAAACCTTTTTTTAATGTAGCAGAGCATATTTGTAAATCTGAAAGCCCATTTCAGAACTAGAGCATTGCAGCTGTTACAAGTGCAAAACGCCACTTAATAAGGACGGTCGTTTGTATTTAAGGACATAGAGAACACAGTCTGGGGTAAATATTGCTGATCTGATTTCTCTTGTGCTAAAACAACCCATAAACAAATTCATGTGAGATTATCTGACCTCTTTATTTCTCAAGCAATTTAATGAAGAAAAAAACCAGTTCAACAGACCAGCGTTGAACTGTTGAACAAGTCTTAGCAGATAAATGATTAAATCAGATGTGCCTGATCTGAAGCAGGACAGTCACCATTCACTTGTGCTTTCACTCCCTGGTCACTCAATGAGCTTCACATTAACTTATAGTACTAGTGTATAACCAAAGTGGACCATTTCCAGAAAAAGAATAACTCTGACATTTGTTGTTGGTTTGATGTTATTGGACTGTCTTGTAGCCCACCAGGACATTAAACGTTTCTATTAGTTCAGTCGGATTGCGAGGATTTCCTGTGCTTTGATAAATAACAGCAAAAAGGAAGACAGGAAAAATTCTAATGAACTGAAAATAGTACAAAGACAACATGTCTGAAAGTCGTGTTGTGTAATGCTGAACACCTGGTGGAACATCTCACAGTTGGAAATATCACATGACGCTACTCAGCCAATCAGATCTGTGCATTACGATGAGCACTGAGGCTCGAGTGAGTGATGCACACAGGGGAGGAACGAGGCGAGAAACAGCAGTCGGAGAAGGAAGTGAGTCAGAGGAAGTTATTTCACTTGACGTGCTCTAAAAAGAGAAAACTGATCATAAACACTATTGAAATATTACTGAATTGTCCTTTATTTGACTTTATATGACTTCAGTCATAATTCAAGTTAGACATTATGATGTTCCTGATCTTTGCTTGAAGAAATTTTCTCTAACTGGACCTGAAGTTTAATGAAATACCCCTGGTATACACAGTGCACCCGTCTAGAGTTGACCAGCTTTCTGGTGGACATTCAGCTGACTTAGTGCTGCATGACAATTTCACACATTCATAAACCTTTAAAACAAAGTTACTGCACAGTAAACTGATCAGCTTTATCTGTTTCTTCAACAGTTCTCAGCTGAGCTGCGTTTAGTCTCACAAACCCAACTTCAACTGTATTTGACCTATAAACTGAAAAATGATCAGATCTCGGTGGTCAATCAAATGTCAGGTGCAGCCTCAGCCACCACAGGACATCCCTGAGTCCACCCTGTAAAAAGGCGCATCTTTATTGCTGACTGTTAGGGCAATATAATCACGAGTATCACATACAGTACTTATGATGTGTACAGTGAAAAATGAAGAGCTTCTCAGTTTCCTCTTAGTAACATCTCTCATCTAAGTCCTGAAGGAAGAGGTTTGCTTGTTATTAATCAATCAATCAAGCTTTATTCAGTCTTGGAAAACGCTGAGTGTGTCCCTCATTTACAATGTTGCCGAGTTAGTACAGAGTAGGGGATTGATAAAGTGTAAGAACGTATCAGATGATAAAAGTCAATTTAATAAATGAAGACTCGGATCAGGTAAGTATAAAAAGTGAAATATTAATAATAAAAATACATAAAAATATAATAAAAAATTAGAAAACAAATTAAAACATACATGAGCTGTAAAGGTTAATAAAATCAAGTTAAAATAAAACAAGAGGAAGATAAAAAAAATACAGAAAAATGCATTAAAATGATGAATATTAATAAAACTAATTAAAATAAGAATAATAATGAATAAAACAACAAATAGATAATAAAGTAATGAAAATAACAAAAATGGTAAAAAACCAGGTAAAACAGTTGCAGGCAGAAGGGAGGTGGTTAGTGAGTAGAAGTGTAAAATGACCAAGTGACGCCAGCGAGCTGAGCTTTAGTGTGTCCCGTATTAAGTTCCAGCTCACTGGTGCTGTAACTAAAAGCAGACTTTCCCAGTTGAGTAAAAACCCTTGGTACCTGGATCAAGTCTGATAAATACCATTATTTGCAGCTACTATCAGCTACTAAACATCTGACAATGAATACATGAAGGTCATTGTGCAGTTCCTACTTCATCACACAGACAAATAAAAAAGGCACAAGTTCTATTAAATGTCTGAAATATTCTCAAGACACAATCATAGGAACTTCAATCAAATGTAAAAACGCACCGTCTTTGACTGAAGAACAGAATGAGGAATAAATCTGACGTATGGGATGAGGCAGAATCTTTCCACTGAGACCGAGGCAGAGAGTAGACTGGTGGATACTCAGTGGTCAGAATATTGTCTATAGTACAGGAGTTCATGGGTTTGATCCCACATTTTGGCCAGTTCCAAAACTGTAACGTTGAACACGACACTTAATCCCAAATCATTCCAGAAAAGCCGTCACTGCAGCTGCATAATGTAAAGCACTTTGTAAACCAATTGAATCAAAGCCTGAAAGCATAAATGACAGTTCCTTGGCGTACCATCAGGGCCTACAACAAGAAGAACGGCCATCAAAATATATTTAAATAGCACATATAAAACCAGAAATGAACAAAACATCAAAATCTGTGTGACCAAAATGATTACCTGCACTGTTAGAACAGGTCGGCGTGTCTGTTATAATCTGCAGAGACATTAGATAGAAAATCATCTAACCTGCTACCTCCCACAAGCATTTGAACACAGCCCACTTCACTCACATCACTGAAGTGACTGAAGCAGACTGATTCAACTTTGCTGAAGTTCTCTTTAAAACCACGTACCTGCTTACTTGATTCAGTTCTTACAAAAATACAGACCATCAGGAACCTTTAACCGTAATCCGGTTAAATCCGTGAATGAAATATTCATTTAGGATTTAGGTCTACGGAAACACTTAAGGTACATGGAGAGCAGTCCTGAGCACAGTGAATGATTTGTTGCTGTCCTCCAACTCTGTCTTTGTGCTACTTGATCTGTGTGCAGCATTTGACAGGGTGGACAGTCTTGTTGAGTCATCCATTCAGATCTTGACTGACTGCTGGATATAAACAGTCAATGTCCCTTACATAAGAAACACATGGCGTCCCACAAGACTCTGTTCTTCTACTTTCCACACATTGTTGCTGAATATAGTTAAATGTTATTTGCTTCCACTGCTATGCTGACGCAGCACAACTAACCTATACAGTTAAATGACCTTATCTCTCAATCTGAGTAAATTCACAGCAAATTAGGATCCACCACACCTCTTTTTATCACAACCCACACAATTCAGGACCTGGTGTAATGAAATTACTAGAGGGGAGAAGAGCTTTTCATACAAAGCCCCTGAGCCATGGAAAAGCCTTCCTCTCTGTGTTTGGAACTCAGGACACAATCTCAGGCTTTTAGCCTAGGCTGTAAACCTGCTGTGTGCAGATGTGCTTCTTTACCTGAAGAGAAAAACTATTTAAGAGGTTTCAGTCTGGACTTAAATGTTTGAATGAAGACTTCTGAAAACCACCAGAAGTCAGAAAAAGGAAAGATGTTTAGCAGGAAATTCATAAGATGTGCATTAAGCACCCAGAGTCAGAATCTGGATCTGATTAATAGAGATTAATAAAGAGTCTCTCATTATGACCATCAGCTTCTCCAGATCTCAAAGCGCCGGTCTGACATGAAGAGCTGCTTCTCTGTAATTCTGTTGTTGAACAGCCTGTGGAGACAAAACACACTCATCACTACACATGAATGTAAGTAGACGGTATCTGAGGAAAACAGTTTCATTTGTCCCTCTTCAGTGGTCTGAATAACTACAATGTAAACCCACTGATTACAGCAAACATACGAGAAAGCAGTTAATTAAAGACCAAAGATAGTATTTGCAGGAAGTGTTCAATAAACAAAGATGTTACTGTGTTCGTTTTCTCTGTCCTAGACATAATGTCGTAATAAAAGACGTAATGAAAATAATCTTCAACTAGCATTTCAAAATTTATAATAATATATATTTATGTAGCAGTTTTTATGCCGACAGCAGCTCAACAAGCTTAACAGGCAGGTGATAAATCTTACTAATTAAAAACCAAATAAGACTCAGATCAAATTAAACAGATGAATACCAAGAGGAGTAGAGTTGAAATTAAATGCTAAGTTAAAGGGATACGTTTCTTAAAATGTTTCTTAAGAGTGAGCACTGAGCTTGGCTGTCAGCTGAGCTGGCTAATAAAAAGTGGAATTTAATTCCACAGTTCAGAAGCGTAATAACTGAAAGATCAAGCTCCGTGTTTTCTGTATTTCATGCATTTGCAGAAGGTCAGGATCATGAGCTGGAACATGAACAGACAGACACTCTGTTATGCAAGCAGGAGCTTTAAAGTCATTTAGAGCCTTAAAAACTAGTAGCAGAGCTTTAAAATCTATCCTGAACGATACAGACAGGCAGTGCAGTTCTTTTAAAACAGGAATGATGAGGGCTCTGGTTTTTGTCTTTGTTAAGATTCGTGCTGCTGCATTTTCAGTTATAGAGGCTGTATTACTTTCTTAGGGAGCTCAGTAAGAAGAGTGTTGGCCCCATCATTACGAGATCATGACTTCGATCCCTGGTGATGCTGCAGTCATCCATGGCCGGGGGTCCAATAAAGCACAACTGGCCTTGCTCTCTGAGTGAGTAGGATGGCCCCCTTCGCTCCCTCTATTACTCTGTTACTATTGTCTGTTAGCTGACATAAATTTTTCTGAAATAATAAAAAGCTTAATATCGTTAATATGCAGGATTAAACAGAGCTCAGAGTCTAAGGTCCCACTCAGGCTTTGGACTTCAGGTTTGATATATGAAGCTAAAGAATCAAGTTAAAGGAATTGTGAATTTTAAATGATGTTACATTTGTTTGATGAATGATTTCGCAGTGAAACCATGAACTGTATATTTTCTACTATACTATATAAAATATGCTATACTTTAAAGACAACTGTCTATAAAATACACTGCTCAAAAAAATAAAGGGAACACTCAAATAACACATCCTAGATCTGAATGAATGAAATATTCTCATTGAATACTTTGTTCTGTACAAAGTTGAATGTGCTGACAACAAAATCACACAAAGATCATCAATGGAAATCAAACTTATTAACCAGTGGAGTCCTGGATTTGGAGTCACACACAAAATTAAAGTGGAAAAACACACGACAGGCTGATCCAACTTTGATGTAATGTCCTTAAAACAAGTCAAAATGAGGCTCAGTGTTGTGTGTGGCCTCCACGTGCCTGTATGACCTCCCTACAACGTCTGGGCATGCTCCTGATGAGGTGGCGGATGGTCTCCTGAGGGATCTCCTCCCAGACCTGGACTTAAGCATCCTCCTCCTGGACAGTCTGTGGTGCAACGTGGCGTTGGTGGATGGAGCGAGACATGATGTCCCAGATGTGCTCAATCAGATTCAGGTCTGGGGAACGGGCGGGCCAGTCCATAGCTTCAATGCCTTCATCTTGCAGGAACTGCTGACACACTCCAGCCACATTAGGTCTAGCATTGTCCTGCATTAGGAGGAACCCAGGGCCAACCGCACCAGCATATGGTCTCACAAGGAGTCTGAGGATCTCATCTCGGTACCTAATGGCAGTCAGGCTCCCTCTGGCGAGCACATGGAGGGCTGTGCAGCCCTCCAAAGAAATGCCACCCCACACCATTACTGACCCACTGCCAAACCGGTCATGCTGAAGGATGTTGCAGGCAGCAGATCGCTCTCCACGGCGTCTCCAGACTCTGTCACGTCTGTCACATGTGCTCAGTGTGAACCTGCTTTCATCTGTGAAGATCACAGGGTGCCAGTGGCGAATAAGCCAATCCTGCTGTTCTGGGGGAAATGCCAAGCGTCCTGTGTTGGGCTCTGAGCACAACCCCCATCTGTGGACGTTGGGCCCTCATACCATCCTCATGGAGTCGGTTTCTAACCGTTTGTGCAGACACATGCACATTTGTGGCCTGCTGGAGGTCATTCTGCAGGGCTCTGGCAGTGCTCCTCCTGTTCCTCCTTGCACAAAGGCGGAGGTAGCGGTCCTGCTGCTGGGTTGTTGCCCTCCTACGGCCTCCTCCACGTCTCCTGGTGTACTGGCCTGTCTCCTGGTAGAGCCTCCACCC